>NW_027529438.1:254408-302756 GCF_008692635.1 Crocuta crocuta
TATGTGCCATAAGATAGACATCATTCCTACTCTTATTGAGCTTACAATCAAGAAAGAAAAGAAAAACAGGTCTTCAACTAAGCCATGACAAAAAATGTGGTGCTAGGTCAAGTGCTAAGAAATATGTAGCAGAGACATCTAATCAAGTCCCAGAGCAACTCCAATTTTTTAAAATAACCTTTGGCAGGGTGCCTGGTTGTTTAGTCAGTTAGCATATGACTCCTGATTTTGGCTCCGGTCATGATCTTAAGGTTCATGAGATAGAGCCCGACAGTTGGCTCCTCGCTGACAGCACAGAGACTGCTTGGGATTCTCTCTCTTCCTCTCTCTGTGCCCCACCCCCACTCATAGGCTCTGCACGTTTGTGTGTGCGTGCGCACGCTCTCTCTCTCAAAATAAGTAAATAAATTAAAAATAACCTTTGGCTTCACTATTTGAAACTCTGAAAATGTAAATAAGTTATACGTGTGGTTCTACTTTAAGAAAGTAATTTAACTAAGTTATAACATTTGTAAATTTTCTTTTCCTTAAAAAAGTAACTACATTCCAGCATCTCTATATCAATAGTATCTTATAACCTAGGTGAAGATTTTCCAAATGGCTTTATGTTTCCTAGTAGCTGGAAACCACTTCCTTCCTTTTTAAAAAAAAATTTGTTAATGTTTATTTATTTTTGAGAGAGAAAGAGAAAGCATGAGTCGGGGAGAAGCAGAAAGAGGGAGACAGAATCTGAAGCAGGCTCCGGGCTCTGAGCTGTCAGCACAGAGCCCCATGTGGGGCTTGAACTCAAGAATCGTGAGATCGTGACCTGAGCCAAAGTCGATGCTTAACCAACAGAGCCACCCAGATGCCCTGGCTTCCTTCCTTTTACGTGGTAGTTGCATTTGCTACAAAGGAACATAATTGGCCAATACAGACAATAGTCTTGTCTATTTAGGAGAGTTAGTCTTCACTGTTGCTGTTATTGTTGAATATTTTTAAATCTTAAACTTAATGGTTTTGACTTTTTAATATCCCCATTACATAAGTAATATAGAATTATAGACAAATTAGAAACTCTTAAGTGTGTAAAAAGAAAATAATCACCCTTAAAGTTTTAGTCAGAGATAACCACGATTAACAATTTAGCAAATAACCTCTTAGATGTTCCCCTTTACATTCTTTTATTTCTTTGACATACTTCAACTGCACAGATTTTAAGTGATCATAACTCTTTTTTATTTTTTATTTTTTTTTAATTTTTTTTAATGTTTTATTTATTTCTAGGCGAGAGAGAGAGAGCGTGAGCAGGGGAGGGTCAGAGAGAGAGGGAGTCACAGACTGAAATAGGCTCCAGGCTCTGAGCTGGTAGTCAGCACAGAGCCTGATGCGGGGCTCGAACCCACGAACCGCGAGATCATGACCTAAGCGAAAGTCAGATGCTTAACCGACTAAGCCACCCAGGCGCCCCCATAACTCTTTTTTATAAAAGAGTTCTCATCATTGGCCCTCTTTATTGTTTACTTCATAACCTAATAAACATCGACCACCCTGCGCAAGATCTAGAATACCGATCTATGCATTATATATACGTATATATACATATACGTATATATATACGTATATACGTGTATATATACATATATACACGTATATATATACGTATAAATGTATATATATACATATATATACGTATATATATACGTGTATATATGGCACCTGGATGGCTCAATTGGTTAAGCATCTGACTCTTCATTTCAGCTTAGGACATGACCTCACGGTTCATGAAATTCAGCCCTGCATCGGGCTCTGTGTTGACAGCATGGAGCCTGCTTGGGATTCTCTTACCCTCTCTCTCTCGCTCTCCCTCCCTCCCCCACTTTTGCTGTCTCTCTCTCTCTCTCAAAATAAACAAACATTTAAAAATAAATAAATAAATACAGGTCTTTTCTAGCCAAGATTTTATTAGCCAAGTCTCCATAGTTAGAGTGCACTAAAGAGCAATGTTTGCCCTAACACGTATTTATCAGTGAGCCAATATAGTCACATACTATATTGTGAATTTGCAATGAAATCATATACACTTACATAATTTTAGATACTGAACAGTATTCCATTGCATACATTTGTTATAATGTATTTAACCAGTCCTTTTTTTTTTTTTTTTTTTTTACCATTTATATATTCTGGTTTTTAAATTCTTTAAAAATTTTTTAATGTTTATTTATTTTTGAGAGAGGAAGAGAGAGAAAGAGAGCAGGGGAGGGGCAGAGAGAGACAGAGACACAGAATCTGAAGCAGGCTCTAGGCTCTGAGCTGTCAGCACAGAGCCCAATGTGAGGCTCAAACTCCCCAACAGTGAGATTATGACCTGAACCCAAGTTGGACACTCAACCGGCTGAGCCACTGAGGTGCCCCATGCTTTTTTAAGTTTTAAATTGAGCACCCAGGTGGCTCAGTCAGTTAAGCATCTGACTTTGGCTCAGGTCATGATATCATTGTTTTTGAGTTCAAGTTCCGTATCAGGTAAGCTTGAGCTCCTCTTCTCTCTCTCTCTCTCTGCTCTGCACCTTGTTGGGTTCTCTCCCTGTCTCTCTTTGCCCCTCGCTCATTTGTGCTCTCTCTGTCAAAAATAAGATAAAATTTTTAAATTTAAGGCTATGAAATCATCCTTAAAATTATCCTCTGATTGGGGCACCTGGGCTTAGTCAGTTAAGCGTCCGACTTTCGCTTAGGTCATGATCTCGCGGTTCGTGGGTTCGGGCCCCGCGTCGGGCTCTGTGCTGACAGCCAGCTCAGAGCCTGGAGCCTGTTTCAGTCTGTGACTCCCTTTCTCTCTGACCCTCCCCTGCTCACACTGTCTCTCTCTCTCCTAGAAATAAATAAAACATTAAAAAAAAATTATCCTCTGATTATTTCCTGTTGTTGGATCAAAGGGTATGCACGTCTTTAAACCCTCTGGTACATTATGATAAATGGCATTTAAAGTTTTTTTAATGGTTATTTATGAAAGAGAGAGAGGGGGAGAGAGCAGGGGAGGGGCAGAGAGAGAGGGAGACAGAGGATCTGAAGCAGGCTCTTTGCTGTTAGCAGAGATGTGGGGTTTGAACCCACAAGCCAGGAGATCATGACATGAGCTGAAGTTGGACACTCAACTGACCAAACTACCCAAGGGACACTTATGATAAATCACTTTCAAAGTTTAAACCCATTTAGGCTCCAATAGCAGAAGATCGTGATGCCAGAAACCTTAGGCAGTTGGAAGGTGGCGGAGTGAATACAACAGTTAGACCCAAGGGTGGTCGGAGCACCAGGGGAGTCTTTTCTGCTCTATTAAGAAATTGCATGTAGATCATTTAATTTGGGATATTTTGTCATACTTTTTGGTTGTATGTGCATGAGTAACCATATACCCCATGGTGAATGGAGGTGTGCCTGCCTGGCTTAGTTAGTGGAGCGTGTGACTCTTGATATCAGGATTTTGAGTTTGAGCCCCATGCTGGATGTAGAGATTACTTAAAAGTAAAATCTTTAGGAGCACCTGGGTGGCTCCTTTGGTTAAGCATCCAGCTTGATTTTGGCTCAGGTCATGATATCACAGTTGGTGAGTTCGAGCCCCACATCAGGCTCTGTGCTGGCAGCATGGAACGGGCTTGGGATTCTCTCTCTCTCTCTCTCTCTCTGCCCCTTCCTTGCTCGTGCTGTCTCTCTCTGTCTGTCTCTCTCTCTCAAAATAAATAAGTAAACACAAAAATAAAATAAAATAAAATCTTAAAACAAAACAAAATAAAACACGATGAATGAAAAGTCATAAAAACAAAACTTAATATGGCCAGAGATGAAAGGTTCTCTAACAAAAGCTAAATTATGTGATAAAGACTATGAAAATCAATTAGAAACTGTTAAATCCCACCCAATTTTTATATATCTGTGACCTTTAGGTCAACTTGAAATGTGCAGTGTGTAAGCGTACAGGTAGATGAAGACAAAGCAAATATTTTTTTTAACTCTTATGTGATTTATATTTGCATATTTAAGGACTTTTCTGACCTGAATTAGTAATATTCTAACATCATTCCAGTCCTTCTATTTACCAGTTATTTTAGGTTTCAGAAATGGTAACAGCCTGGTAAAATAAAATTTATATCCATATATCTGTATTTATATAAAGTAGGTAATATAAGGACAAGGTAAAAAAATAAGCAATTTGAGGGGTTCCTGGGGGGCTCAGTCAGTGAAGCGTCTGACTTCAGCTCAGGTCATGATCTCATGGTTGGTGAGTTCAAACCCCACATCAGGCTCTGCTGTTGGCACAGACCCTGCTTCAGATCCTGTCTCCTTCTCTTTCTGCCCATTCCCCACTTGCATGCTCTCCCTCTGTCAAAAATAAATAAATACTAAAAAATTAAGCAATTCAAAAGAATATACAATAAGAAAGTAAATCTTTCCCAGCGTTACTACCCAAAGGTAGTCACTCTTACTGGTTTCTCACGTATCCTTAAGATAGTCTATGCAAAAAACAAATACACACACATATATGTACACAAATATATCCATGAATGTGTTTGTGCATGTATGTGTATATTCTACCTCCAATTAAAAAAAAAGTAGCATCTGCTACAAACCATTCTGCATTTTGTTTTTAGCACTCTATCTTAGAGAACATTCCTTATCAATGCAAAGGTATTTGCCTTATTAAAATTTTTTTACAAAAATTAAAGGTAACCTGAGATAGAACAAGAAAAAGATGAGGAAGATATCCACTCATTCATTCCTTTACTTACTCATTCAACATGTACTGAATGTTCACTATGTATGAGGCACATATTAGAAGCACAAAGATGAATTTGAAACCATTACTACCTTCTAGGAGTCAAGACTACTAAAAAACACACTTACATAGGGGCGCCTGAGTGGCTCAGTTGGTTAAGCATCCGACTCTTAGTTTTGGTTCAGGTCATGATCTCGAGGTTTCATTCGAGGTTTCATTAGTTCAAGTCCTGTACTTGGCTCTGCACTGGCAGCATGGAGCCTGCTTGCAAGTCTCTGTCTCCTTTCTCCCTGCCCCTCCCCAACTTGCACTGTCTCTGTCCCTCTGAAAATAAATAAATGAACTTTAAAAAAAAAATACATGCACATAAAGAATTAAGCAACCATAATACTATGTAATGTGATATTATGGTATACTATGGCAACACAAAGGATTAAGTAATCAACTCTACTTGTGCCAGGAACAAATGCTAAGCACTTCACAGCCATTATTTCAATAATGTTCACTGGAACCTTATCAAATGCCTGTGGGGTATCCTTATTAGTCAGGGTTTCATTAGCTAGGGCCCCACAGTTAGGAGATTGCACTAGGAAACAACAGTTTCCCTATCATATATTTACCAATGAACCAATCATTTAAAAAATGAGTCATTAAACATCTCTCCTCATTTAACATATCCGTCTACTCCATTAATCTATTTGCAAATTCAGTAGAACGCGTTTGCAAAGTCAAATGAGAAATCTCATGTAAAAGAGGTAGGGATTTCATAAAGTCATGAAAAATAATAGTGGAGAACTACTCCAATTATAAGGAAAGCCACTGACAAAAATAGATGTTGTGGAAGTAGACTAGTTAATAATTGGGGGGAAAGAAAACCCAACAGGGGTAGCAGTATAAACAGACATTTCACAAGAAAATTATTTGAATGGAAAATGATTCAAAAGCAAAGTATCTTTCTGTTTTATGTAAGCCTCATGGTAATCAAAAATCTATAGCCGATACACAAAAAGTAATGACAAAGGAATCTAAGCATACCACTACAGAAAGTCATCAAATCACACAGAGAACAGGAGAAGAAAAAAGAATAAAGGAATTAAGAAGAGCCAGAAAATAATGAACAAAATGGTAATCATAAGTTCATAGCTATCAATAATTATTTTAAATGTAAATGGACTAAATTCTCCAAGCAAAAGACATAAAGTGTCTAAATAGATTTTTTAAAAAAAGACCCAACTATCTACAAGAAACTCAGTTGAGCTTTAAGAACACATGTAGACTGAAAGAATGGAAAAAGATATTCCATGCAAACGGAAATCAAAAGAAAAGTAAGAGTAGCTATACTTAAATCACATAAAATGGACTTTAAGGCAAAGACTATAATAAGAAATGAAAAGAGGTCATTAATATAGAGTACAACATTCATAAATATTTATGCACTCAGTATAGAAGCACCTCAATATATACACAGCAAATAGTAACAGACCTTGAGGGAGAAATAGCAATATAGTAATAATAGGAGACTTGAATAACCTACTTTCAACATTGTGTAGATAATAGGAACAGAAAATCCATAAGGAAACATTGCACTTAAACCACATGTTATGACAGATAGACTTAGCCGTTTACAGAAAATGATAATCCAACAGCAGCAGAATGCACATTCTTCTTAAATGCACATGGAATATTCTCTGGGAGAGATATGTTAGGCCACAAAACAAGTATTAATTTAATACATTTAAGAAGACTACTATGTCTAGCATCTTCTTTGACTACTTGGTATGAAACCATAAATCAATCACAAGAAAAAAACTGGAACATTCACAAATATGTGGAGATTAAACAACATGCTACCGAAAAACCAAAGGTCAAAAAAAAAAAAAAAGAAAAAGAAATTTAAAAGTACCTTTAGATACACGAAAATGGAAACACAATATACCAAAACTTATGGGATGCAGCAAAAGCAGTTCTAAGAGGTAAGTTCATAGTGATAACACCTACATTAAGAAAAAAGCCTTCTGAGAGGCATAGAGACTGGAGTAGTACAGTGCACTTTGCAGCGCTGGTCCTCATGGGGAAAACTTTTTGAAATCTAAGAATTGGTACAACTGAAAGCTTAAAAAACTTCTGAGGCACTAGCCTCTTTCAAATAAATATTCACTTTTGTATCTAATTTTAATCCTATTTTGATTTTGCCATATTGTTTTTCTTAAAGGGAGTCCTTAGAGTTGTATAAACTCTGGGTCACAAAGCTGAGAAATACCTCTGGTAGAAACCTTAGAATTATTGAAGTATTCGTGGGGTGATTGGGTGGTTCAGTTGGTTGAGTGTCTGACTTTGGCTCAGGTCATGATCTCACAGTTTGTGGGTTCGAGCACTGCATTGGGCTCTGTGCTGACAGCTCAGAGCCTGGAGCCTGCTTCAGATTCTGTTTCTCTCTCTCTCTCTCTCTCTCTCTCTCCTCCCTACCCATGCTCTGTCTCTGTCTCTCAAAAATAAATACACATTTAAAAAAATGTTTAAAAAAGAATTATTGAAGTATTCGTATCTCCTTCATCTTATGTATTCTAAGAATTACTATTTCATCCTTCAAAAGGTTCTTAGCTCCTTCTCAATTTCTGCTGCTACTACTTAGTTTAGGGCTCCCTTACTTGAAAACTCCATCGTAATGATGTCCTGATAGTTGGTTCTTCTGACTGCGATGTCTCTCAAAAATGTATCTATCCTATGTGAAACCACCAGACTAATTTTTTTTTCACAGAAACACTGCTTATTTTGCAAAATTCCCATTCAAGCTCAAGATATTTTGGTGACTTTCCACTATCACTGATCTCCTAAAATTGAGATGCTTAAATGCCCAGATAAAAGTAATAATCAATCAGAGGGTACCTGAGGCCACAAGGGAAATGTGACATATTTTCCTAGCGTGTCATTTTTATTTGATGGTAGGTAATTTAGAAGATTACTCCCCACCTCCCCAACTTCCTTCTTCAACTTATATCAAACAGATATAGAGTTGAATATGGAAAGAATTTGGGGGGGGGGTGCAGTGGGTGGCTCAGTTGGTTAAGCATCCAACTTCTGATATTGGGTTAGGTCATGATCTCATGGTTCTGAGTTCAAGCCCTGCACTGGGCTCCTCAGTGACAGTGTGGATCCTGCTTGGGATTCTCTCCTGCTCTCTATCTCAAAATAAAATAAACAAACTTTAAAAAATTACTTATTTTCTTTTGAGAGAGCGTGGGCAAGGGAAGGAGGGGCAGAGAGAGAATCCCAAGCTAACAGCATGGAGCCTGACACAGGGCTCAAACTCATGAATAGTGAGATGATGACCTGAGCTGAAATCGAGAGTCAAGAAGCTTAACCAACTGAACCACCCAGGCACTGAAAAATTAAAAAAAAATTCTTTTTTTAGCTGAGATACAGAGAATTCATCATTATTTTTCATGTTTCATCATGACACATTTTCATCATTGGTATATTCAAGGGCCTCAAGCATTCATTTAGTCTTTCATTTAAAATAACAAATATCCATGAAATCACCACCAACGTGAAAACCAAGACATGAATTTATATTTACATATACCTCTTTGATCCTCCATTGCATCATCTATTACTATTGAGTTATTTTCAAATCTTGGTATTAAAGAGAGTTTTCACATGAACTTTTTATTTTCTTTTTTTTTTTTAGAGAGAGTTGGGGAGAGGGGCAGAGGAGCAAATCTTAAGCAGGCTACAGGGAGACAGAATCTTTTTTTTTTGAATGTTTATTTTTTATAGAAAGAGGGCACAAGTTAGGAAGGGGCAGAGAGACAGAGGGGGACCAAGGACCAGAAGTGGGCTCTGTGCTGACAGCAGTGAGCCCGCTGTGGGGTTCAAACTCATGAACCGTGAGATCATGAGCTGAGAAGTCAGATGCATGATGAACTAAGCTACTGAGGTGCCCTGAGAGAGACGATCTTAAGCAGGCTCCAGGCTCAGTGAGAGCTCAACATGGAGCTTGATCCCATGCCCCCAGGATCATGCCCTGAGCTGAAATCAAGAGTCAGACACTCAGTTGACTGAGCCACCCAGGCTCCCCTCACTTGAACATTCCTGTACATGTGTTCTGGTACCTGTTGAAAAGTTTCTTTTGGATATATATATAGAAGCAAAATGGTTGGCCAAAGGGAAGGCACATTTTTACCTTTACAGAGTAATGACCAAATTTCCAAGGGGGCTGTACCAATTTATACTCCCACAAGGAACGATGAAGAGATTCTGCTGACCCACATCGTCTAGATATGGCCCAACTTAAAAATTGGTTGAAAGTTATGGTAACATATACATAATATCAAGTTTACCATTTTAACCAGATATAGAGGTACAGTTCAGTGTTAGGAACTACATTCACATTGCTGTGCAACAATCATGCACCACCATCTGTATCCAGAACTTTTTCAACTTCTCACACTGAAACTCCATACCTATGAAACAATAACTCGCCATTCTTCCCTCCCCCCATAGCAACCACCACCTCACCTTCTGTCTTTATGGATCTGACTACTCGAGGTACCTCATATAAGTGGAATCATTCAGCACTTGTCCTTTTGTGACTGGCATATCTTACATAGCGTTGTTTCTTCAAGGTTCGTCCATGTTGTGACATGTGTCCTTTCCGTCCTTTTTAAGGCTGAGTAATATTCCATTGTATGAATATATACACTTTGTTTATACATTCATCCATTGATGGACACGTGGTTGCTCCCACCTTTTGGCTACTGAGGATAATGCTGCTATGAGCATGAATGTGCAAATATCTGCTCGAGCCCCTGTTTTCAATTCTTTTGAATACAAATCTGAAACTGGAATGGCTGAATCATTTGGTAATTCTATGTTTAATATTTTGAGTAAACACCATACTTTTTCCCACTGCGGTTGTACCATTTTACATTCCTCCCAGCAATCCATAAGTGTTCGAATTTCTCCACATCTTCACCAACAGGTTTTTTTATTTTATTATTTTAAATGTTTATTTATTTTGAGAGAGAGATGGAGAGCAAGCAGGGAAAGGTCAGAGAGAAGAGACAGAATCCTGTCAGCACAGAGCCCAGTGCAGGGCTTGAACCCACAAACTGTGAGATCATGACCTGAGCGGAAATCAAGAGCCAGAGAGGCTTAAGTGACTGAGCCACCCAGGTGCCCCAGGTTTTTTATTTTAAATAATTGCCATTCTACTGGATGTGAAGTACTACTTCACATAGATAGATTTGCTTTGCTTTTTCCTAATCATTAGTGATGTTAAGCATCCCTTTATGTGCTTAGTGGCCATTTGTATATCTTCCTTGGAGAAATGTCTATTTAAGTCCTTTGCTCATTTTTGAATTGAGTTTTGTTTTTGTTGTCGGAGTTCTTCATATATTCTGGAATTTAATCTCTTATCAATATATGATTTGCAAACATTTTCTCCAAGCTCATAAATTGCCTTTTCACTGTTTATTGTATCCTTTCATGCACAAGTTATAGACTTTGATGAAGTCCAATCTATTATTATTTTCTGCTGTCGCCCATGCTTTTGGTGTCATATCCAGTAAGTCATTGCCAAATCCAACGTCATTTAGTTTTTCTCCTATGATTTCTTCTAAGTTTTACAGTTTTTGCTCTTATGTTCAAGTCTCTGACCCATTGAGTTAATTTTTATATATGGTATAAGATAAGCATCTAACTTCATTCTTTTGCATGTGGATATCCCGTTTTCTAAATATCCCATTTATTGCAAAGACCGTCCTTTAGCCTTTGAATGGTCTTGGTACCCTTGTTGAAAAATGTTTAACCATATAAGCAGGGGCTTATTTTGGAGCGCTCTATGCTTTTTCACTGGTTTATATGTCTGTTTTTATGCCAGTATCACACTTTTTTGATTTCCAAGGCTTGGAGGGAAGTTTTGAAATCAGGAAGTAGGAGAGTTTGAACTTTATTCATTTTCAAGATTGCTTTGGTTACTCAGGGTCTTTAGAGGTTTGGTAGAATTTCAGGGTGGATTTTTCTATTTCTGCAAAAATGCTGAAATTTTGACAGGGATTGCACTGAATATGTAGACTGTTAAAGGTAGTATTGACATCTTAACAATGTAAAGTCTTTTTCAACCCATGAACACAAAATGTCTTTGTGTCTTATCATTTCTTTCATGAGTATTGTTATTTTCAGTGTACAAATCTTTTGCCTCCCTGATTAAATTTATTCCTTGGTATTTTATTTTTGATGTTTTTCTAAATGGAATTGTCTTCTCAATTTTCTTTTTGGATTATTCATTATTATGGAAAATAATGGGAATAATTTATGTATGTGGATTTTGTATTCTGCCACTCTGCTGAATCTGTTTACTAGTTGTAACAGTTGGTTTTTTTCTGTGGAATCTCTGGAGTTTTCTACATATAAGGTCTTGTCATTTGCAAATAAAGATTAATTTTAATTTTCCCTTTCCAATTTGATGGCCCAACTTTTCAGGCTTTATCTCCAGAGCTGAGGTTCCCATTCCCTCTCTTCTGCCCCTTTTTTTCTTTTAGATATTTTTATTAAGTTTATTTATTGTGTGTGTGTGAGAGAGAGAAAGAAAATGAACAGGGGAGGGGCAGAGAGAAAGGGAGAGAGAATCCCAAGCAGGCTCTGCATTGTCAGGACAGAGTCTGACACACAGCTTGCACTAACTACAAGATCATGACCTGAGCCAAAACCAAGAATCAGTTGTTTAACCGACTGAGCCATCCAGGTGCCCCTGTAGTAAAAATACTTGAGCCTTAAATGGCTACAGCATCAAACTTAAGACTTCTTATCAGTCTCTCAAATATACAACATAAATCTTAACATTTATTATTTACAAACTCCTTTGAGAATTTGATTTAAAAACTATGACTTTGATTCAGGGAAAAAATGTGCAAAGTTTTGTACAGTATCAGATTTAAAGATCTCCTGAAATTCAACCTTGTACCTCTTCTAGATATAATTCAGTTACTTTACCTAGTCAATTCTATTTCTTTTGAACATATATTCTCTTCACACATATTGGTTGTTTCTACTACATAGAGACTGTGATGTCTTCCCTCTTTCTCATTGCCAATTCAATGCTTTCGATCACTGCTGTGCCCACATCCTAATTTCACTTTTTATTCGAAGTCAAGCTAAAATTCCCCATTCTTCCAAGAAGAATTTGTCCAACCTATTGTCCTCTCTCTCAGCAGTATCATCCACTCACTCATTCATTATATATTGGGAAGCTTCTCTGTGCCAGGCCATGTTCTAAAAGCTGGAGATGCAACAATAAACAAGACTCAATCTCTGTCTTCAAACAAGAGTGCTGGATTACCTAAAAGGCAAATTAAATGCATACTTGGGACCCACACGCACAGAGTGAAAGTTATTTGAAAAAATAAGATATTCCAAAAGACAATAAACTCACGTTTCACTTTAGCATTCGTTTTACTTTAAATTATAGTTTGGGAAGGGGCCTCATAATCTTTTCAGTGCTTAGTGTTTCTGAAGGTCTTTATCTAGTCCTGCAAGACTAGTAGGGGGAAAAAAATCTTCCCCTAATAATTTGATTCTTCTCCTGTTTTCTCCAATGTGAATATATTCAGGTACCCAAGAAAAAAAATTTGGGAGCTGCCCTCAACATCTTCCTCTTCTACGTTCTCTATACCAATCATCTTTGTAGTTGAGAAAGATCACTATTGGCTACATAAAAAGAATGGCTTGGAGGGGACAGGTGTGTAAATGGAGACCAACCATTTAGAAGGCTGTAATGCAAAGGGAGACAAAGGTAACCTGAGCTAAAGTGCAGTAGAAGGAATTGAAAGATGTTTGGGGGGGGGGGGGAGGGTGGTGGAAAGAGAAATGAAGGAGGGAGAATTTATCACATTTGGTGATTAGATGTGTAGGATAAAGAAAAGGGAATAATTGAGGATAGTTCCCGTTTCTGGCTTGAAACACGAGGCAGATGGTGGTGCTACTTCATAAAAGAAAGAAAGAAGGGAATATTGGAGTTTGTGTAAAAGCACTGGATAGGTTCAGTTTGGGATCTCCAAATGGAAATGCCCACTTGGCAGTTGGAGATCAAGTCCAAAAATCAGGAAAGAAACTCAGGCTGTAGATGTTACTTTATGGATCATCAGTCGATAGATAGTAACTGAAGCTTCCATTTTTTTTTTAATGTTTATTTTTGAGAGAGAGAAACAGAGAGAGGGAGACAGAGGATCCAAAGTGTGCTGTGCACTGACAGCAGTGAGCCTGATTAGGGACTCAAACTCACAAACCATGAGATCATGACCTGAGCCAAAGGTGGACACTTAACCAACTGAACCACCCAGGTGCCCCATAACTGAAGCTTTTGAAGGGAACAAGAATCCAAGGAAAATGGATAGAAGGAAAATAAAATTAGTTCAAGGATTATGTGCTGGGTGCTTTAATAACAGTTAACACTTAAAGTGCCCTTTCTATGAGCCTGGTACTCTTCCAAACACTTGACCCACATGATCTCAAAAAACACAATCCTTTGGATTTAGACATTGCTATCATTATGTCATTGCATATTCAAGAAAACCAAGGCACAGTGCAGTGAAATGATTTGCTTAAAACTGCAAATTTAGTGGAGTGGTGAAGCCAAGATTTGAAGACAAGTGGTCTGACTCCAGAGTGTTGGTCTCAGTCCTATATAAACAAACCTCAACATAGTTCTGGAAGGTAGGCATTTTTATCTCTACAAAGCTAAAGAAAAGTGAGGCTCAGAGAAGTTAAATAACTTGTAGTAATGTAGCTCACACGTAGTAGGGTAGCATTCAAACCTAAAGTCCATATCCATTCGTATCTGTCATAAAGCAGGGCTTTAATTTCTCTCGTCTTTATGCCTGGCCTAGTAGTAATCATTTGTTTAGAAACAGTGTTGTTACTAATACTTCAAATAAGCACACTGAAGGACAACCCAACGTCAGGCTTGAATCTACAAACTGTGAGATCACGACCTGAGCTGAAACCAAGATGCTTAACCAAGATGCTTAACTGCATGAGCACCCCAGGAGCCCCACATTTTAACACCTCTGAAAGGGATGCATCCTACAATCAGTGGTGTGTAATGGTTTAACTAGTTTATTTTTTCTTAATAGCTTATAATGTTTCATCTTACCATCAATGGCATGTTGGATTTGAGAAACTGTCAGGTACAGCTTTAAATACTTTCTGATATACTCTATCATGTAGTCTTCCAGTTTTATGCAGCTTGTGTTATTATTACCATTTTGCAGATAAGAAGATGCACAGACAAGATGTTCAAGGACAGGTGTCAATTAAGTGGCAAAGCTAGAACAGAAAACCAGGTCTGATTTCAAAGGTCATGTTCTTCTTGACAGATGGGAGTGACATTTGTGGTGAGCACAGGGTAACAGCTGTGCACCTGAAGCTAGTGTAACATTGTATGTCAACCGTACCTAAAATTTTTTTAAAAAGCCATGCTTTTCTTGTGCTTCAATATTTACACAAGTGATACAGAGTTGAATGAAAACCTATCCTATCCAAACTTTTAGCCCTATCACCATCTAGCTCCAATGGGAAGCCTTCCCAACTCCTCCAAGAAGAACCAATTTTGCCTCGCGCACATTTTACGAAAACCTCGATTATATCTTACTATAATGTGTGACTTCCAAGGCGAACTTGAAAGTCAGGAATACTATGACTTTCATAGTGTCTACCACTGTACCTACTAACACATGGTAGAAATTCATTGTTAAAAGGAGACAGGCTCTTTGCTGCTAAGACTTGGAAGAGGAGACAAAAGGCACATAAAACTAAAAAAGGCCCATTACTGGAGCATTAGTGGAGAACTCTAAGTATTTCGGAGTTTAAGAGAAAAAGTACAAGTCAACCGGAGACAGTTCAGCTAGCTTCCAGATTTTCATAGACACATACTCCACACAGACGTAACAGTGTGAAAAGGCTGAAAACCTCCACCCAGGCTGACACCAAGCTTCTGAGGCATTTTCTTTCACTTCTACACCATTTAAAACGACGAATTACCGGCATTTAGAGACTGAGCTTTCACATACGATCAAGATTTCTGTATTTTCCTAGAAAATGCGAAGATAATGAACACTGGGCGCTCCTTCCCCCAGGGAAACTTGTAGGAGGTTGAGTACCAACTGCTCCTTCCAGACAAAATTGTCGCTCCCTTTTGATGCCTGGCCCCTCCCATCGTTTCCTTCTGCTCGGCCTGCACGAGATGTTTATACGCAGCCACCGTAGGCATTTGGGTTCATGACCCCGTCTCTGGACTCACCACTCACCGCTCCACTACACACCACGTATCTCCACCGCCCGCGTCATTGCCTGGAAAGGCCTCTGCTTCCCCACAAAGCACTCCCACCCCTCGAAGCACTGCTTCGATTCCTTCCGAGGCTGTCTCTGACCACCCCCTCAACGGGGTCACAGCAGCATTCTGGCCACACCTCTCTTAAAACCCTAATCACACCGTGTGTACAAGTTTCTCTCCTTCGCTAGGACGGGCGTTCCTTGAAGCCAGCGGCCACGACTAACTGATTTCTGCGTCCCCAGCCCCAAAGCCGGGGCCTGGCACCTAACGCAGGCGTTCACTACGCTACCTAACCGGCCTTAGGGCGGGGCTGAGGCAGAAGCGCGGACGAGCGCCCACAATGGGCTCCGGCAGAGAACTGGGCGCCCCGAGACCCCGACGAGCAAGGGCCAAGGGGCAAAGTCTCACCGCCGCAGTTCCGGCGCGGTGGCTCAGGGCCCAGCTCTCGCGAGATTGGGCCTGAGCCCCAGCGGCTGGGTTCCCGCTGTGGTCGCGCGGCCACGCAACTCTCCGGAAGTAGCCCTCCCGACGCTCTGCCCCGGAAGCGGAAATATGACTCCGGGCTGTCAGAGAGTGTTGCTCGGTGGTCCCGAAATCTAGGGAAGTCGTTTTCGCTTCGTTTTTGCCGGCTCTCGAGCGCTTCCCCCCTGGCGGGTGGGAGGGCAGAGAGGAAAGCGCAAGATGAGCACCATGTTCGCAGACACACTGCTCATCGTTTTCATCTCCGTGTGCACGGCTCTTCTCGCCGAGGGTGAGAGCGGCTGCTTCTCTGACGCGTGATCGCCTCCCCAGGGGAAGGAGCCCAAGGCTCGGGACCCTCGGGCTACCAAGGGAGTGGTCGCGAGCGTTGCTTGCTTGGGGTAGGGATGGGAGGGTTCATGCAGGGAATTGGGGTAAGTTGGGAACAGGAGAGGGAAGGGTCGCTAGGGTAGATTTCACTTGCGAACTTATGGAGACACCTTCATATCATGTCTCCGTTGTCTTGGTGAAGAGTCCGTTGTCTTAACATTTGAAAAGAGTTAACTTTTTTCAATATAGATATAAATATAAAGCAAAAAGTTGAAATCCTTCCTTACCCAACAGTCACCACTAATAACAGTTTGTTGTGACCGTTATAACCATTTGTCTATTAGCATGTTGCTTTTGATGTTTCAGGCATAACCTGGGTCCTGGTTTACAGGACAGACAAGTACAAGAGACTGAAAGCGGAGGTGGAAAAACAGAGTAAAAAATGTGAGTATGGCAACATCCTTTAGACGTAGCTTCAACGTGTCAAGTTCGTTGAGCGCATGCATGTTCACGGTAAATACTTTAGGAGCACCAACTGATACAAAAACCTTACAGGAATGCAAAGGTGAATCCAATTTGAATTGGAGATATTTATATAGATGTATGCAGTATTCGATATTTTTATGCAAAATGTGCAATACAAATGGCAGTGCTAGGGGACATGAGAAGTACTTGTTATGTGCTGTGGTGGTTCTAAAAAAGAGATCCCATTCAGTTTTGAGCAGCCCTGGAAGCGTTTGTGATGCAGATGGTTTTGCTGTCCTCCTTGGATAACTAGAATTTGGATAGAGAGTGAGATGGGGGAAGGATTACAGGCGAAGAAGATAGCATATGTGCAAAAATGTGGATATTTTAGCAAGAAGGTGTGTTTGGAGACCAATAGGTCGTTATAATTAGTATCACGGTAAGAAGTGTCTTCAGGGGGGGCGCCTGGGTGGCTTAGTTGGTTAAGCGTCCGACTTTTGCTTAGGTCATGATCTCACGGTTCGTGGGTTCGAGCCCTGCGTCGGGCTCTGTGTGGACTTCCAGCTCAGAGCCTGGAGCCTGTTTCAGAGTCTGTGACTCCCTCTCTCTCTGACCCTCCCTTGCTCACGCTCTCTCTCTCTCTCTCTCTCTCCTAGAAGTAAATAAAACATTAAAAAAAAAAAAGAAGTGTCTTAGGGATAAGCCAAGTTTCTGATGCGTAAGGAGGTTGATGGAGAGTTTGAGGACAATGTTAAGAACAAGTAGAGTTTGCTGTCTTTGAAGTAAAGCAGGAATTCTACAGGACACAGCTGAGGGAGTTGCTAGAAATAGAATGTGAATGGTTCCTTCCAGATTTGATGTGGCTTTTAGTGTTCTTTTCTACCTTTTAAAGATTAAATATAACTTTTGTATCCTAAAATTTCTATGACTTTCTGTATTCTATGATATACCTTTACGTCTTCATAAGCGTTTAGAGTTTTCTTCTTTGCAACATCTCAGCAACCATTTGTGGCTAGTTGTATAAATACTACCCTCTATAGAAAAGAGATTGAGGCTCAGAAAGGTTAAATGACATACTAATGTTGGAGAACAAACAAAGAATTAGACACCAAACTCATACTCATACTTTTAAAATTGTAGTTTACTGCTCCTTCACTTATTCAACGTGGATAATGTACCTCAACGTATAAAAACCAAACTCATTATCTTTACCTTCACTAATGCGATCCTCTTCCAGTATTTCCCTATGTGGTGAATGGCACCTCCATGCTTCCCATAGTGCAAACCTGAATCTTTGATATGCTTTCTCCACTTGACTTTCAGGCATCACACCTACCTGGTTTTCCTCTTATCTTGCTGATTATTCTTTTGCAATTTCCTTGTTGGTTACTTTTCTCAACGTACTATTGTTGGTGACCCCAAATTTGTTTTTATCCCTATACTGACTCCCTTGGTGAACTCAATCATGTGCTACATTAGGCAATGGCACCTCAGTTTATATCCCTAGCAGGATTCATGTATCCTTGTAATTGCATTGTGTGATGACAGATGGTAGCCTCACTTGTGGTGAGCTTAGCATAACATGAAAAGAAGTTGAATCACTATGTTGTATACCTGAAATGTAACATTATGTGTCAACTAGACTCAAAGAAACTTTTTAAAGATTCATGTATCAATTTGGTCAATTACATTGTAATATCTGACATACATTTCAAACCCAACATGTCCAAGTTGAATAC
Source organism: Crocuta crocuta (assembly GCF_008692635.1). NCBI lineage: Eukaryota > Metazoa > Chordata > Mammalia > Carnivora > Hyaenidae > Crocuta > Crocuta crocuta. Next base: position 272,482 of record NW_027529438.1, read on the forward strand.
TTATTTCACACTTCCAAGCCTCCTTCATTTCTAGCAATCATGATCTTAGTCAATGGCAAGTCTGTCCTTTTACTTGCTCAGGCCTTAATCCTTGTGCAATTATTTTTAACTCTTCTCTCACACCCCGCATCTAATACTTTTGGACCACCTTCAGGTATATTCAGAATCTGATCCCTTTTCATCACCTCCATTGGTAACTACCATAGTCCAAGACATCTTCCTCTTTTGCGTGAGTTATTGCAGCTGTCTCCAGCAGGTGTTCCTGTTTACCTGTAGTCTGTCCCCACGATATCACAGAATAACCCTTTTATTTAAAAAAAATTTTTTTAATGTTTTTATTTATTTCTGAGAGAGAGAGAGCGAGAGCACGAGCATGAGCAGGGAAGGGTCAGAGAGAGGGAGACACAGAATCTGAAGCAGGCTCCAGGCTCTGAGCTGTCAGCACAGAGCCCGACACGGGGCTCGAACCCACGAACCGTGAGATCATGACCTGACCCGAAGTTGGATGCCCAACTGACTGAGCCACCCAGGTGCCCCAGAATAACCCTTTTTTAAAGACCCTTAGATCATGTCCCATCTCTGCTCATAATCCTCTGCGGTGTCCCATTTTCACTCAAGTAAAGCCAGAGTCCTTACAGTGGCCTACAGAGCATCCTGTGTTACTGCTCTGATCCTCTTTGCCTCTCAACACACTCTGCTTCAGTCACACTGACCTGCATGCCATTCACTGTATATCAGCCACACGCCTGTGCTGGGACCTTTCTACTGGTTGTTCCTCCTGCCTAGAATGTTCATCTCTATGATGTCTAAGCCTCCTATCTTCAAATCTTTGTTCAAAGTTTACCTCTGTGAGTCTTAACTTGACCACCATCTTTGAAACTGCAGCCTGCTCATCTCTTCTACCACTACTGTTCTTCATTTTCCAGATCCCGATCTATTTTACCCACTGTGGTCCTTGTCACTTTCTAATATATGACTTATTTATGTATTGTGTTTAGTGTTTATCTCCACTTGCTAAAATGAAAGCCTCACTAGGACAGGGTTTTTGTGGTTGTTCTGATATATTCCATTCACCCAGAACGGTGACTGGCACATGGTAAATGTTTCACAAATATTTGCTGATTTGAATACTTTCTTCTCTCAGTCTGTACGTGCAGTCTACCCTCAAGTCACTATTCTCTTCCTGAAAGCCTTCAGTCTCTCCACATCCCTCCAGACCTGCCACCACCACATGGTCTAAACTTGTATCTTGTTTCATCTCATCTACTGCAGTAGCCTCCTCATTGGCCTCCTGGCAGCCACTCAAATTTATTCTCTATAGTACGTAGTAAATAGTACATAGTAAATAGTACATCTAGAGTAACTTTTCAAGACACAAATCTTATTATGTTACTTGCCTCTTTTCTTTTTTGTTTTGATGTTTATTTTTGAGAGAGAGGGAGACAGAGCACAAGCAGGCGAGGGACAGCGAGAGAGGGAGACACAGAATCTGAAGCAGGCTCCAGGCTCAGAGCTGCCAGCACAGAGTCCAATGTGGGGCTCAAACCCATGAACTGCTAGATTATGACCTGAGCCAGAGTGGGACGCATAACAGACTGAGCCACCCAGGGACCCCTTTAATATAACTTTTAGAAATAATACATGTACTGTACGGTTTGCTAGTAAGGGAAGTATGCTGAGATAATATACAGAACGAAGAATGTGAATAAACTAAAGGTAATTTTTGACATACCTATTCTTAGTGCATTCATAGATGTACTATGATGGGTGGATAGATCAAAGACAGTAACTATAAATTTAAATATGTTACATTATTCCTCTTTAAAAGGTTACTTTTACTCTATCATCATATTTGAAATGCATCCAAAGAAGTTGGTCTTACCTTTCTTTATCTGTTTGTTTTTAAGTAATCTCTATGCCTAGCATGAGGCTCAACTCACAACCCTGAGATCAAGAGTCACGTGCTCCACTGTCTGAGCCAGCCAGGCACCCCAATCTTAGCTTTTTTGACTCTCCTGATCTCCTTACCTTGTGCATATGTCTGTCTTGGCAATGTTTCTAATTGTTATTCAATTGTCTGCCCTCACTAGATTGCTCCTTAGAGGGCAAGGATCATGTCTATCTTTTTATTTTGTTTATTTAAAAAAATTTTTTTTTTACATTTATTCATTTTTGAGAGACGGAGACAGACAGAGCCCAGGTGGGAGAAGGGCAGAGAGAGAGAAACACAGAATCTGAAGCAGGCCCCAGGCTCTGAACTGTCAGCACGGAGCTTGACACAGGGCTCGAACTCCTATACCTTGAGCTTATGACCTGAGCCGAAGTCGGACGCTTAACTGACTAAGCCACTCAGACGCCCGTTTATCTTTTTATCTACCTAGAAAAATGCCTCTTACTTAGTCCCCAGTAGCAGAATGAATGCATTCCTACCGTCTGTAGTAAATAGGAGGATGAGCTGTAATTAACCATAGTTATCTGAGACCGCAGAATCTCAAAATTGTGCTTAGACTCAACCTAAGGCAATCACCCTCAGCTGATGGCTTAAAACCCGTCTTAGTTTTTATTATGTTTCATTAGTTATTACTATTGTGTCCTTATACAGTCCTTTATGGGTGTTTGGTGATGCTTACAGTAATGTTTTAGTCTTAGATTGCTGTATCTGCCTTTTCGTGCTAATAGGTGTGGGAGTAGATCAGTTGACCTACTCATGACCATGATCAAAGGCAGCGTGTAACTTTCTCATGAGTTTCTTTTGTTGGTTCAGCTGTGGTAAAGCATCCTTCATTTCTTTAGCATAATACATGATTGATTTTTGCCTTATTACTGTCTTTACAGTGGAAAAGAAGAAGGAAACAATAACAGAGTCAGCTGGTCGACAGCAAAAGAAGAAAATAGGTAAGATGAGTTATTGGTGTATGCAAAATTTGCAAAAAATGAATTTTGGAAATTTGAAAAATTTTTAATTGGAAAAGTAATTTTTTTAACATTTTATTTATTTCTGAGAGAGAGAGAGAGAGAGAGACAGCGTGAGCAGAGGAGGGTCAGAGAGAGAGGGAGAGACAGAATCTGAAACAGGCTCCAGGCTCTGAGCTGTCAGCACAGAGCCCGACGCGGGGCTCGAACCCACGAACTGTGAGATCATGACCTGAGCTGAAGTCAGACGCTTAACCGACTGAGCCACCCAGGCGCCCCAGAAAAATAAATTCTTAAGTAATGAAAATGTAAGGTAGTTGTTAACAATGGTAACTCATGTTTATCTAATTTTGTGGTTTACAAAGCATTTACACACGTATCCTTAACTTGACTATCTCTTGTCCACTTTGTAGGATAAGCTCAAGCAATTGCTACTTTTTTGCTCTTAGCTTTGAAATTTTAGTTTTAGTAAAATGATGCTGACCGTAACGGGTTTTGAACTTGGCTGAGGGTTCTTGGCATAGTTTGATAAAAGTGTATTTTTTTTTCATGTCTGACATGATTATTTCCAGTTAAGTCTGAGTAACTTGTATTGTTGCCATGGCTTCCTTACTGAGAATTGACTGATGGTGGAAATCCACCAGCGGGTAGGAAATTTTCTGCCGAGTAATTTTTATCTGGTGTGGAAAGTAACACATGTTTTTGAGTTTTCAGTGTATTTTAGAACTTAATTACAAGACTTAATTCTGTTCCAATAAGATAAGTGATTAGATATAATTTGTATTTATACTTTATGATACTTCCTGATTCTGAAATCAGGAAAAAACTGTGAAACTGTGTGTTTGGTTCAGGAACTATGTTTCTACCTAGGTCACTGCCATTAATTATATCCTAGGAGAGAATTCTATCAAGCTGGACTATGCCGCCGTCCTGTTCTGATTAAAGCTTTTGAATTTAGTGTGTCTGATGTTTTCCAAACGGGTTACTCATTTAGCTCCGTGTCAGGATGCAGCTGTCAGACTACTCTGGCTCGGGTGCTCCAGTCACGCCAGAGAAACAAAGCAGAAAAAATTCTGTCTATTAGAAATCTGTCTAGAGAGGGAAAACAGACCAATGCAGTATGGGAAATACTTTTGTAGACACATATTCTAAGTGTTATAAAAGTAAAGAGAAAGTGGATCTAAGCCAAGCTAGGGCGTCAGTTTTCCTTGAAGAAATGATGTTTTAGTTGAATCTTAAAGCTTTAGTGTGAATTAGTTAAATAAAAATATAAGTAAATAAAATAGTGGTCGGAATTCATCGAGTACTTTACCACCTACAACACACTTAAGTAAGCACTTTACATGTTTTTTTTTACGTGTATTTATTTTGAATGAGTGTGTGTGTGTGTGTGTGTGTGTGCGCGCGCGCGCATGCAAGGGAGGGGCAGGGAGAGAGGGAGGGAGAGAGAATCCCAAGCAGGCTCCATGCTGTTAGCACAGAGCCCAATACAGGGCTTTATCCCATGTACCCGTGAGATTATGACCTGAGCTGAAATCAGCTGCCCCAAGGTGTCTTTTTTAAAATCAACTTTACCTTTTTATATACTGTCTTTTTTGTTCTAGTCTGTTGGGAATGGTCCCTAGGGAAAAGTGAAATCATTGGAGCACGTAACATACACCCTTTAGGCAGCCTCAGACATAATCAGCTGTTACTTGCCCGTGAGTAAAATGCCTGTGTGGAGAATTAGTCTTAGCTTCTGTACCACCTGACTACATCTTGTACAGCCGATCATGCTCTGCCGTGAATCTACCCGGGTGAGTCAGGAGTGAAAGCAAACATCTAAGAAATTTGCATTTTGCACCTCTTCCAAAATCCAGTGAATATTAACTTATTTCTGAATTAGTTAAAACCCAACTAAATTGCTTTATTTGTATATGGTCAGTACTTAATAGCAATTTGAAGTGGAGAAACTTAAAGAACGATAGTAGTGTTGACATGTATTATACACCTGTGTTGCTATATTCTTAAGCCATGTACCCATACAGCCTACCTTGACAATACTTACAGTTATAGTTTCTGTTTGGACATAATTGGAAAAAAGTTAAATAGAGCTTCAGAAAAACTATATCACTTTAGTTTGCTCTCAACTTTGAGGCTCTTTGTGCTTTTTCTGCCTCTTTAGGCTACCAGCTTTATCATAAAGGACTACTCTTCCTAGAAAAGGATTTTTGGTGTGCTTTATCTTCAGACCCACTTTTGTTATATTGCTGAGTCATTCATGAAACAGTTATTGAGCACACACTACAATTTTGAGCAACTAACCCCTTGCCAGTTACTGAGGATACAGAGATGAAGAAGGCATAGAGATGCCTTGCTCTCCAACAGCCCACCACCTAGTTGGGTCAATGGGAATATAAACAGATCGTTATAACAGAATGTACAAATTCAGTGAATATAATGATAAAGATCTACATGAAATATTCTGGAAGCATAAAGAAAGACTTCTAATCCAGTGTCCAAGACTACATTGTCTAGTATAGCAGCCATTAGCTACATTTGGCTTTTTAAATTAATTACAGTTAAATTAAGTTAAAATTTTAGCCACTCTATCACACTGACCACATTTTCTTTTTTCAGGAACCACATGTAGTTAGTGACTATTTTATTGGCAGCACAGAGACAGAATATTTTTATATTGTAGAAAGCTCTCTAGAATAATAGTGACCAAGGAATCAATATTTTCAAAAGAAAATGAGACAGAGCTGAGGTTTATAATGTTGAGTACTGGGGCACCTGGGTGGCTCAGTTGGTTAAGTGTCCGACTTCAGCTCAGGTCATGATCTCACTGTTCATGGGTTCGAGCCCCATGTCAGGCTCTGTGCTAACAGCTTACAGCCTGGAGCCTGCTCCAGATTCTGTGTCTCCCTCTCTCTGTGTTCCTCCCCTGCTCACACTCTTTCTCTCTCAAAAATACATAAATAAAAATTAAAAAAATAAAATAAAACTTGAGTATGAGCCAGCCAGGAAGCAGTTGGATAGGGACAGGATAAAACGTTCTAGGTAGAAATCCCAGTTGGTCAAGACTGAGGAGTTCTTTGGATGTGTGGTTTTCAGAGCTAAAATTGGAACAATCCAGGAAAAATTGGGACAGTTCATCATCCAAGTAGAAAGGACTTCACGAATAACGACATTGAATCTATAAAAACCTTCATATAGAGAGTGGCCTAGAGTTGTTTGGTGTTGCAGGAACATAAATATTAATTGGGGGGGGTGGAGATTGGAAATGGGGCTGCAGAATAAGCAGGGCCAGACAGTAGACTTGCAGGTGACGTTGGAACAGGATCTTGGGGACAAAAAGCTGTATCAGGATTTTAAGCTAGGGAGTATCATAATTTTGGTCAGTTTTGCATATCAGGTAGATCTGACAGGCAGCTACGTGGAAGATGGACTTGAGGTAGCAAGTTTGGAGGCAGTGAGACATGCTGGGAGATTTGAAATAATATAGGTAAGAGGTGTTAGAAATGCTAACTAAGGACGTGGTAGGAAGGAGGTGAGTGGGGGGAGGGTTTCATAATACGAGGTAAAATTAATCGGATGTGGTGTTTGATTGGATGAGAAAGTGGGGAGTCAGGGATATGCCACAGTTTCTAGCATAAGTGATTTTCTGTACCTTTATTTTATTTTTTTATTTTAATTTTTTAAAAGTTTATTTGAGAGAGACAGATCATGAGCAGGGGAGGGGCAGAGATAGAGGGAGACACAGAATCCGAAGCAGGCTCCAGGCTCTGAGCTGGCTGTCACTACAGAGCCCGACGCAGGGCTCGAACCTACGAACCATGAGATCATGACCTGAGCCAAAGTTGGATACTTAACCGACTGAGCCACCCAGGTGCCTGTACTTTCCCTTTTTACAAATTTCCTAGTGGTAGTCCCTTCTCTCTCTAGTTATTTTAGGCCTACCTTATCACCGTCTCCTACCCGAGTCCTCAACCCCGCAATTTAAAAACGTCTTGTTGCATTGTAGGAAGACTGCCCAGATAGCGAAAGAGCTCCTTCCCCCAAGATAGACCTGAGCTTCATTTCCTTTTGCTCATCTTCTCCCACGAAGCTGCAGCTTCCCACTCTCTCCTGCTTATACCCTCCCCTCCCAGGGAGAACAGACTGGACAAGAGCAGTTCAGGGCAAGGGATCACCTATTCACCCCGCTGTGTACCGTTGGGAAACTGCAGCCCTAGGCCTGTTCTTGATCCTCCTTTCCTTTCCCTGCGCAAATTGGCGAGCCCTCACACCAGTTAATGCTCATGGTAGATTTTTTTTAGAGGACATTTTATATATTTTTTATAATCTTCCTATGAGGGTGGGGATTTTTGTGTGCTTTGTTCATTCATGTATCCCCACTGCTCAGAAAAGTGCCTGGCATATAGTAGGTAATCCATAAGTATTTGTTGAATAAGTTGATCCTGGTGATAATAATACACGATCGAAGTGAGCGGTAGCATAGTGTATATAGAGATCATTGGGTTAGAAGGTGGGAAACTTGGATTCTAGTCCTGGCCTGTGTGGTTGGTCCCTGACAAGTCACTGACCCTTTGCAGGGTCTCAATTTCTTCATAGAAACAGTGAAGTCCCTTATGTTGATGGAATACAGTAAATAAGAGCATTCATGTACAGTTGAGACTTCCTTGGGTTGTAGGTATATAACAACTTTCTTGAAATCTATGTCAAAATTTTCTAGCTTTTAAGTGACTTAGCTATAGGGGCGCCTGGGTGGCTTAGTCGGTTAAGCGTCCGACTTTCGCTTAGGTCATGATCTCGCGGTTCCTGGGTTCGAGCCCCGCGTCGGACTCTGTGCTGACTGCCAGCTCAGAGCCTGGAGCCTGTTTCAGTCTGTGACTCCCTCTCTCTCTGACCCTCCCCTGCTCACGCTGTCTCTCTCTCTCTCTCCTAGAAATAAATAAAAAAATATTAAAAAAAAATTCTTTAAGTGACTTAGCTATAAAACTATGTTTATTTGTCGAGTAATTAGTCTGTAATATGAAAAACTTAAATTTTAAATTGATCTTGATTGGCTTTTATATTTTAGACTATGCTCTCTTGAAGAAACTGAAAGAGAAATAAAAACATAAGAGACGAGTAACTCATGTTTGAAACCTAAATGCCCTCATTATGTTTACGCTTTCTATCAGTGTAATATAAAAGTATATCTTAAGGTAAAGTTTAAGACACTCAATTACAGAGGTAATTAAAAAAATTTTTTTTAATGTTTTATTTATTTTTGAGAGAGAGAGAGACAGCGTGAGCAGGGGTGGGTCAGAGAAAGAGAAACACAAAATCCGAAGACAGACTCCAGGCTCTGAGCTGTCAGCACAGTGCCCGACGCAGGGCTCAAACCTACAAACCGTGAGATCATGACCTGAGCCGAAGTCGGACGCTCAACCGACTGAGTCACCCAGGCACCCCAATTTTTACCTAATCCCTAAAGGTTTTTATTTTAGGGGCACCTGGGTGGCTCAGTCAGTTAAGTGCCTGACTCCGGCTCAGGTCATGATCCTATGGTTCACGGGTTCAAGCCCCATGTTGGTCTCTGTGCTGACAGCTCAGAGCCTGGAGCCTGCTTCAGATTCTGTGTGTGTGTCTCTCTCTGCCCCTCCCCTGCTCTCTCTCTCTCTCAAAAATGAATAAACATTTAAAAAATGTTTTTTAGTTTTTTATCTTATTTAAATTGAAATATTTTAGTGCTCTGCTGCATTTGGATTTTCTGCTAATACAAAGTATACAGTGTTCTAGGTATTCTGCTCATCTTCTTAAGTGATGCTGAGACAGAAGTGCTTTTATAGTCACCAGTCAGTGACAGCGTAACATCTGCTTTGCACTCAGCACTGTGTATAGTAACCAGTTTGTTAATTCTTTTCAGAGAGGCAAGAAGAGAAACTGAAAAATAACAACAGAGACCTATCAATGGTAAGAGTCGTAAGTATAGTTTTATGGTAAACTACAAAATGTTTTTTAGCAAAAGACCCTGATCTGCACTAAGCACACTATACTTACCTTTTCAGAAGTTTACCCCATAATGTCCTGGGTGTTCCCTGACCAGACAGAAGTGAAAACATCCTCCTGGGCTCAAACTTTGATTTCAGTAGTAAGAAGAGCTTCTGAGCTGTCCAGAGTGCATAATTTATCCCTCTCACACAGGTCTTGATTAGCTCCTCCCGTATGTTTCAAATGAAGTAGTTTGTTTTCTTTCTTTCTTTTTTTTTTTTTTAATTTATTTTGAGAGAGAGAGCAAGCACGCGTGTGCACAGGGGAGGGGCAGAGACGAAGGGAAATCCCGCTCTACGCTCAGCGCAGAGCCCGACTCAGGGCTCGAACTCACGAACCACGAGATTGTGACCTGAGCCGAAGTCGGGTGCTTAACTGACTGAGTCCCCTAGGCGCCCCCGTAGTACCTATTTTCTTCTCGCTCTCATGTCATCGCTGAATCTTTAGTTTTCTGGTGACCTCTGTCAGCCCAGTGTCTGGGTTGGAGCCTTAGAGATGGCCTTTATTGTTGCCTTTGTTCTTTAGAGGCCTTTTGTCCCGAGTGTCAGGCATACCATAAAGTGTAAAGACAAGTGATTTTATTGCCCATTTACTCATTATTTGTAAACGGTAGAGTTTATTCAAGCCTGTCTCTCTAAGGCACAGGTAGGCTAATTATAGGCTTGGCTAATTTTTCTATTTAATTTCTGTATGTTTAGCAGAGGACATCCAAACTGGGCAACAGTCCCCTTTGCTTACTGAAAGATCTTTGCTATATTGTCTTCCATTTCTTAAAATTCTTATTAAGTAAGGCTTTAATTTAGAAGCGCATCTTTTTGAAAATAACTTTTCTGCTGACATAATTATAAATGTTTACACCACCAAATTCAGAAACTACAGAAAGAAGAGAGAAAAATTGCTGATAAGCCTGTCATCCAGCGATAACAGTTATTTTTTTTAAAGCTCATTTATTTATTTGAAGAGAGAGAGAGAACTTGAGCAGGGGAAGTGCAGAGAGGGGTTGGGGGGGGAGAGAGAGAGAGAGAGAGAGAGAGAATCTCAAGCAGGTTTCACACTGCCAGTGCAGAGCCCAACTAGGGGCTTGAATTCACAAACTGTGAGATCATGACCTGAGCTGAAATCAAGAGTTGGATGCTTAACAGAGACACCCAGGTGCCCTGGGAGATAACAACTATTAATCTTACATTTTTCTGATCTTTTAATTACTTATACTTTTACACATACGTAATTGAGTAAGAAGGTAGCTGTAAGTAGCAGAATACTTAACCGACAATGACTTAAACAGATAAAGATTTTTTTACTTGGTCAAGAAGTCCAGAGTTTGGTCATCCTGGGCTGGTGTGGCAACTTGGTAATGTCATTAGGGACTTAAGTTAGCCATCCTTAGATCATGGTTGTTTGGGTTTTTGATAATGCTTTACCTTCAGGTGCTATGTTCTTCGTTCTGGGCAAGAAGAATGAGCCAAAGGCCTAAAGGGAAGCTGGCCATGTTCGTCCCTTTTCAAAGTTCCATTCAGTACTTGTGAGTCATTAGCCAGAATTGGGTTGTATAGCTACCCCTGAAGCATTCATCAGTAGGGGGCACGGAGAAGGGCTGGGAGGTGGAGGCTGGCTGAGCCAATAAACAGCCTTTTGCCGTGAAGTGCCTTTTAAACATGACACGAAACCACACTTTTGGGGGTGGGCGTTAGGGATGGTTTTCCTTAGTGTGGAATGACAGTTGTTGGTCTTTTTATAGGTCCGGATGAAATCCATGTTCGCAATTGGCTTTTGTTTTACTGCCCTAATGGGAATGTTCAATTCCATGTGAGTAACTTTAATAATAATATGGTTTTACTTACATCACTGTTGTTGTCTATGTGTGCGTATGTGTGAGCAATTAACTTTTTGGGGTAATATTTTGATTTGATATTTCAAGTTTATAGAAAAGCCACAAGAATAATATATCCATTATCCAGATTCACCCATTTTGCTCCATTTTCTTTCTCTTTTTCTGTCTCTCCCTATCGTATATGTACTCACACATACATTTATGTATTTTTCTTAATTATTCAAGAGTATATCAGGGGGTTCATGCCCCCTTACCCATGACTACTAAAATGTATATATCCTACAAGCATGCACATTGTCTTGTATAACTTCAATCCAATTACCAGAATCAAGGAACTCAATTCTGAGAAGGTACCATTCTATGAAAACTTTTTCACCCCCTTTAATATAGAGGATATTTTATGTACAAGGTAAAAACCAAAGTATAATGGGGCCTCTAAAAAGAATTTAATGTGTCCTGTGTGTTTTTTAAAAAAACTTTTAATGCTTATTTGTTATTGAGAGACAGAGGGAGACAGAGCCTGAGCAGGGGAGGGGCAGAGAGAAAGGGAGACACAGAATCCAAAGCAGGCTCCAGGCTCTGAGCTGTCAGCACACAGCCCGACGCGGGGCTCGAACTCACAGACTGCAAGATCATGACCTGAGCCGAAGTTGGCTGATTAACTGACTGAGACACCCAGGCGCCTCGTCTTGTGTGTGTGTGTTTTTTTTTTAAATGTTTTATTTATTTCTGAGAGATAGAGGGAGAGACAGTGTGAGCAGGGGAGGGTCAGAGAGAGAGGGAGACACAGAATCTGAAGCAGGCTCCAGGCTCTGAGCTAGCTGTCAGCACGACGCGGGGCTTGAACCCACAAACAGTGAGATCATGACCCGAGCCGAAGTCCGAAGCTTAACCAACTGAGCCCCCCAGCCCCCCACCCCCCATCCCTGTCCTGTGTTTTTAAGTTACTTATTAGCATGCTGGTTCAAAATGCAGGTGGTTCTTTAGAGATGTTTGACACTTTTTAAAAATAGAGTCATAACAACTGTTACCTGTGTAACAATAAAGCAAGTTACTGTTGTCTAAACTGGCAGATCGTGGGCTTGAGTAATTGTGGAACTACTTTTGGTAGAAACTGGGAAAATATCCAAAGATGACAAGAAGTCATTGAGTCCCTGTCAGGGCCCACCTGCATCACCTCTACAGGAAGTAGAATTTCCCTCTCTCTTCTTTTCTCTCCTTTCCTCCTGCTTCCCCCCCCCCCCCCCCCCCCCCCCCCCCCCTTTGGCCCCCCCCCCCCCCCCCCCCCCCCCCCAGCCCCCACTCATGCTCTCTCTCAAAAAAAAATATTAAAAAAAAAAACACACTATATAACTCATAAAGGACAGGTATCCAAAATGTAAAAAGAACATTTAAAACTCAACAATAAGAAAATGAACAAACCNACTTCTGTGTGTCCCTGCCTCTCCCCACACCTCCCTGTCCGTCTAGTCCATTCTTCCCTCCCCACCAGTGCAGTGCCTAGTCTGTGCCGGGCACCGTGGCTGGTATCAGAATATAACAAATAAGGTGTGGCCCCCTGCCCTCAGCAATAATCCATTTTATGGGAAGAAAAGACAGAAAACAAATACATTGCTGGCTCTTATTCTGGAAATCTGTTTGTATAAAGTGCAGTTTGGGGAAGAGAATTGAGTGGCTCTTTTTACTTGGGTGGGGATTAGAGGAGGTGTCCAAAATGGTTTTAATATAAAGTTTCCTCTTAGCTAATGATTTCTAAAATCACAGACCTTTAGAGCTGAAAGAGACCTTTGGAAGATGAAATAACTTGCCTAAGGTATCTAGGAGGCTCAAGATTTCTGTCCTGTGATTCTAACCTCAGTACTCAGTTTCACCCTGCCGTACTGTCTGTCATTTCTTGAATACGTATCACCACGAATTAATTACCAGGGAAAGCAAACACTGAAAGCTTTTATAGTTAACTAGTAAGTGTCTGTTTACAACTCAAATACTCAAATATCCTTCTTCAATTGTCACATTCTGGACAGCATAGAGCTGGCTAATACTCACCTATACTTAAAAATAATTTTTTAATGTTTATTTATTTTGGGGGGGGAGGGGCAGAAAGGTGGGGGCCAGAGGATCCAAAGCCGGCTCTGTGCTGACAGCAGAGAGCCCGATGTGAGGCTTGAGTTTATAAATTGAGATCATGATCTGAGCTGAAATTGGACTTTTAACCGACTGAGCCACCCAGGTGCCCTTCATCTATACTTTTTAAATTTGATGTTTAACTTCTGGTTTTCTCATACTTCTGATTTTTTAAATAATATTTTTAAGGTTAATGCAGTGTGTTTGTATATCTGTTCTTTTTTACGTTATTTATTTTTTTAATGTTTTATTTATTTCTGAGAGAGAGAGAGAGACAACATGAGCAGAGGAGGGTCAGAGAGAGAAGGAGATACAGAATCTGAAGCAGGCTCCAGGCTCTGAGCTGTCAGCACCGAGCCCGACGGGGGGGCTCAAACCCACGAACTTGAGATCATGACCTGAGCTGAAGTCAGCCGCTTGACCGACAGAGCCACCCAGGAGCCCCTGTGTATCTGTTCTGATTGGCCTTAGCTTGATTGTGTGATTTTTGTGACAGAGTCAAGTCCTGCTTTGCTGGAGGCTCAGCATTTTGTTTTATTCCTTAGTTTTATGTTTCTGTACCAAACTGATGTTCATGTCTCCCTCTAATAGACTGTAAGTTCTTATAGTCTTCACAGGTAACAGTTTTTGTATCTTTAGGTTTTCAGGGCTTATATAGATACTTACTGAATAAATTAAAAGCTAGTTGTCAATGTACAACCCAGTTTCCTCTTTCATGGTTTCTGTACTATTCTCAGGTAAGAATTTGATCCCATTTGAAGTGTGAATCAACAAATTTTTTTTAATGTTTTATTTATTTTTGAGAGAGAGAGAGAGTGCATGCAGGGGAGGGGAAGAGAGAGGGGGACAGAGGATCCAAAGCAGGCTCCACACTGACAGCAGCAAGCCTGATTCAGGGCTTGAACTCACGAACCATGAGATCATAACCTGAGCCGAAGTCAGACACTCAACTGACTGAGCTCCCCAGACGCCCCTTGAATCAAAAAATTTTAAATTATGGGGCACCTGGGGGGCTCAGTCAGTTGAACATCCAACTCTTGATTTTGGCTCAGGTCATGGTCCCAGGGACGNAAACCCACGAACTTGAGATCATGACCTGAGCTGAAGTCAGCCGCTTGACCGACAGAGCCACCCAGGAGCCCCTGTGTATCTGTTCTGATTGGCCTTAGCTTGATTGTGTGATTTTTGTGACAGAGTCAAGTCCTGCTTTGCTGGAGGCTCAGCATTTTGTTTTATTCCTTAGTTTTATGTTTCTGTACCAAACTGATGTTCATGTCTCCCTCTAATAGACTGTAAGTTCTTATAGTCTTCACAGGTAACAGTTTTTGTATCTTTAGGTTTTCAGGGCTTATATAGATACTTACTGAATAAATTAAAAGCTAGTTGTCAATGTACAACCCAGTTTCCTCTTTCATGGTTTCTGTACTATTCTCAGGTAAGAATTTGATCCCATTTGAAGTGTGAATCAACAAATTTTTTTTAATGTTTTATTTATTTTTGAGAGAGAGAGAGAGTGCATGCAGGGGAGGGGAAGAGAGAGGGGGACAGAGGATCCAAAGCAGGCTCCACACTGACAGCAGCAAGCCCGATTCAGGGCTTGAACTCACGAACCATGAGATCATAACCTGAGCCGAAGTCAGACACTCAACTGACTGAGCTCCCCAGACGCCCCTTGAATCAAAAAATTTTAAATTATGGGGCACCTGGGGGGCTCAGTCAGTTGAACATCCAACTCTTGATTTTGGCTCAGGTCATGGTCCCAGGGACGTCAGATTGAGCCCTGCATCGGGCTCTGTGCTAAGTGTGGAGCCTGCTTGAGATTCTCTCTCCCTCTGCCCCTCTCCCCTGCTTGCTTGCTTGCTCGCTCTCTCAAAAAAATAATAAAATAAAGTAAAAAAATTTTAAATTGTAATTACTAATTTCCCAGATGTCAGTGGTTCATTTATGAAAATACTAGTGAGCACCTGGGTGACTCAGTCAGTTGAGCATTCCACCGCTGGTTTCAGCTCAGGTCATGATCCCAGGGTTGTGGGATCGAGCCCCGTGTTGGACTCTGCACTGAGTATGGAGCCTGCTTGAGATTCTCTCTTCCCCTGCCCCTCTCCCCCACTCACACGTGCACTCCCTCTCTCTTTTTCTAATAAAAAAATATAAAATACTAGTTAGTGAACCAATTGCAATGGAACCAAATTCTCAAAAGTATGAGTCTGAATGTAGTTGATGAAAATGTCTTCTACTAACTCTTTGGTCATAGTTTATTTTAGCCTGGGACAGCTCAAAGAGTCTTATAATAAGATAGGCTAGTCTCAGCGATAAATATTGTATTGAGAGTGTTTATTTCAGTATTAACATAGTAGTGTTTGGAAAAAAATAATGCAGGTCTGTAATTAAATCTAATTTTCAAAGACTGTGTCTCTACTGATGAGAGTGTTGACATTAGGTTTAAGTAGGAGAAGTCTTGACTTGTAAACTAAGTTGTGAAACGTGGAAATGGATCCTTTGGCTTATGTTCATTATTTACAGTAGGAGGTAATATTAGATTCTTTTTAGAAGAATTTGCCAGTTCTTTCATTTTTTTCTGTAGTTAAAACTAGAGCTTGGCCTGCAAGCTTTTGATTTGAATCCAGAGTTGGTTTAGTGACTAAATGAAGCTAATACATTTGATATAATCATGGAATCACATAACCATGAAGTATTATATTTTTCATTTGCCTGCCTTTGACTTTCTCCCTCCAGTTTTCAGAGTTCTGTGAGGGCTCTACATGAATATTTATAGTAGGTTTCAACTATTTTTAATGTTTATTCAGGTTGAAAAGCTGCATGCCATGCTTTTGGGTCTCACACTGTGGGAGGTAAAAGAAAATTGCCAAGTCTAAGGTCTCAAGTAGCTTTTTGCCTTCAAATGGAATAGACATCCATATAAGAAATACTGACTTACTAGTCAAAAACTTACTGTTCTGTCTTATGTAGGGGTCATCGAAATTTGTAGAAGATCCATTATAGAGAGATCTCTTACACAGAGAGAGAGATCCTGTAACAATAACACCCTATCCCAACTATATTTTGCCTTTTCCTTGGGCTACAGAGCAGCCTGTCCCTGGGCCTTGGAGAGGCTTATTTCTGTTTATGTTATTTTTGAGACTTAACGTGGAACCCATCACGTTCTCTGCCAAAGCAAATTCTCCCTGATACGTGTGTGTCTTTCAGTGGCTCTCGGTGAGAGTCACCTGGAATTGAAACCTTTATAGTTTCCCTCCCTCTCCTTCCTTCCTTTCAGCTCACATTTCTTGTGCATCCAGCCTGTCCCAAATTTACTGCTAGACCCTGTGTTATCTCTAACACTGTCAACCCTCTACTCCATCAGTTAACAGTTCCTATGACTCTACCTCTCTGTGTCTGTCTAGTCATCCACCCATCTGTCCATTCTTCCCTCCCCCCTTCCCTCTCTCTCTTCCTCCCGCCTCCCTCTCCTCTTTTCGTCCCGTCCGTGCAACACCAGCTCTGCTCCTGGTTTCTGCTTGTTACCTTTCCTCTCTGCTATTACCCTTAACCTTGGCTGTGGCAATAGCTTCCTACTTGCTCTCTCTCTGCTCAGGTGTCCTGTCGTCCCAGCATTAAGTTAACCATCCCCAAAAGCATGTTTCTCATTGCCTCATAACCACATCTGCTACTGATGGAATAGTAACTGCTGTTGGCCACTGTACTAAACCCTTAACTTTTGCTGTCTTTGTAATCTTAACAGCCTTTTTTTTAAAAACTATTATTACTGAAGCCACAATTTCTTCTTTTATAAAAAAAATATTTATTTAGTTTTGAAAGAGAGCAAGCAGGGGAGGGGTAGAGAGAGGGGGACAGAGAATCCAAGGCCGGCTCTGCTGACAACAGAGAGCCCGATGCCGGGCTTGAACTCATGAACCATGAGATCATGACCTGAGCTGAAGTCGGAGCCTTAACTGACTGAGCCACCTAGGTGCCCCTTAACAGCCTTCTGAGATGAGGATTGTAGTTTTTTTTTTTTAATGTTTTATTTCTTTATTTCTGAGAGAGAGACAGTGTGAGCAGGGGAGGGTCAGAGAGAGAGGGAGACACAGAATCTGAAACAGGCTCTGAGCTGTCCGCACAGATCCCAACACGGGGCTTGAATTCATGAGCCATGAGATCATGACCTGAGCCGAAGTTGGACGCTCAACCGACTGAGCCACCCAGGTGCCCCGAGGATTGTAGTTTTTATTTATGAGAATATGAAACTCCAAGCTATTTAACTTGCCCAAGGTTTCAAAGCTAGTAAGCATTGAGCTGGGATGTAACTCATGTGTCTCTGATTCTATAATTCTATAAAGTCCTTCCATAGCATTGTGTCGCTCTGACTACTCACTTAGTCCAAACTCCATAACCTGCCTTTCCCAGCATTCCGTGCTTTGGCCCCAGCCTGTTTGTCAAACTTTATTTCATTTTGTCTACACACTATTGTGTTCTAACTGCACTGTTCACTGTACCTGAGACACACATTCTTTCACGTGAATTTTAGAATCACTCCTGTCTCGGCTTCACCTAAAAGAATCCCATTTGAGTTTTGACTTCAGTTTTATTAAACGTATATATTAATTTTGAAGCATTAGACACCCTTATAATGTTTCAAACTCTCATCTAGGAACATGGTGTTTCGCTAAGTTTATTTTATGTGCTTTTGTGGTTACCTTCCAAATAAGCCTTGCATATATTTTGTATCATCTAGTGCATCACTACTGGTATAAAAGCAGGTTACCGGTTTTTGTCATTTTAGTTTGTAACTGACCATCTTGCTGAACTCTAATAGATTCTAGTAGGTTTTAATTTGGGTCTCTGATTTTCTAGAGAGATAATCATATGATCAGACAAATAACTTGTTCTCATTCTTTCCAAATTTTCTCCTCCCTCCTTTCTCCCTGCTTTCTCCTTCTCTCGAATTCTAAGCTGAATTGAATTAGAACAACTGGACAAGGGTCAAAAACTTAATAAAAAAAAATACGGAAAGGTAGTCCAGTCGGGGCACCTGGCCGGCTTAGTCAGTGGGGCATGCAACTCTTGATCTCGGGGTTGTGAGTTCGAGCCCCATGTTGGGTGTGAAGGTTACTTAAAAATAAAATCTTTAAAAATAAATAAAGGGGCACCTCAGGGGCTCGGTCAGTTAGGTGTCCGACTTCAGCTCAGGTCATGATCTCACAGTTTGTAAGTTGGGCTCTGTGCTGACAGCTCAGAGCCTGGAGCTGCTTCGGATTCTGTGTGTCCCTCTCTCTCTGTCCCTCCCTTGCTCACACTCTGTCTCTGCACCCCAAATATTACATATTTTGATTGTATTATTCAATTTTTAATTATTTCTCTAATTTCATCTTGATCATCTGTTAATTGTAGGATGGGATGCAATATCTCTAGTATCCTTTTTAGTCTTAAATTTGTTGACAGCTGGCAGATTTTAAGAAAAAAGCCTAAGGTTAGATTAAAATGGGAAGGACTTGAGTTTCCAGATTTCCAGAGAAGCGATAGGAGGTGGGACTTTTAGCTGTTTCTTTCTTTTTGGCTTTTCAGCCTGGATCATTTCCCTAAAGCTGAAACATTACAATCTTAGGCTTTGAAGAGATCTGAAAAGCCATTTAACACATAACTTCTGTCCCAATACAAATCCCCTTCAATAATACCTCTAGCAGATAATTTTCCATCCTCTTGTTTAATTATTTCCAACAATGAAGAACTTCATGATTTCTGAGATAACATATTTTTATTGAGTAGTTTTTAGGGTTTGAAAGTAATTCTTTTTACTGGACCAAAATATGCCTCCCTGTGCTTCCACTCAGTAGTAGAACTGCAGAGAATAATCTACCGAGGTATAATAATAATCTACCAGCTCTCTCTTTGCACCTCTCCCCTTCATTCCGGAACTCTCTTCTTTATTAGGCTAGACATCAATTCACTTAGTTACTTCTATGACAATCCTCAAGTCTCCTAAAAAAATTAACTCCTTAGGGGCGCCTGAATGGCTAAATCGGTCAAATGGCTGACTTCGGCTCAGGTCATGATCTCACAGTTTGTGAGATTGAGTCCCACATCAGGCCCTGTGCTGACAGCTTAGAGCCTGGAGCCTGCTTCAGATTCTATGTCTCCCTCTCTCTCTGCCCCTCCCTGCTCGCATTCTGTCTCTCTGTCTCTCTCTCTTTCAAAAATAAATAAACATTAAAAAAAATTATTTCATTAAAAGTAAGAATTCTTGGGGGCGCCTGGGTGGCTCAGTCAGTTAAGTGGCCTCCTTTAGCTCAGGTCATGATTTTGCAGTTCGTGGGTTTGAGCCCCACATCAGGATCTATGCTGGCAGCTCAGAGCCTGAAGCCTGCTTCAGATTCTGTGTCTCCCTCTCTCTCTGTCCCTCCCCCGCTCACACTCCTGTGTCTCTCTCTCTCAAAAATAAATAAACATCAAAAAGTAAGAATTTTTGGTAGTTTTTTTGTGTGCGTGTTTTTTTTTTTTTTTTCATATTTGTGACTGGTTTAAGGTCTCACGCATAATAGATACTAACTTTTCCATAAGTGAATAGCTTACAGGACGTCAGTGGTTTTCCTAAATCTTTTTTTTCCAGCTTTATTGAGATATAATTGACACACAACATACAACATTGTATATGTTTGTGTACATACATGATATACATGCAATGATTTGATACTTGTATATATTATAACAGGATTTCTGCAGTAAGGTTAGTGAACATATCCTTTGCCTTACGTAGTTGTGGTGAGAACATGTAGGATTTACTGTCTTAGCAACTTTGAGTATATAATATAATATTGTTGACTGTAATCACTAGGCTATACATTAGATGCCCAGAGCTTACTCATCTTATAACTGGAAGTTTGTATCCTTTAACTACCATCTTCCTATTTCTCCCATCCCAGCCTCTGCCAACCATCAATCTAACTCTGTTTCCATGAGTTCAGCTTTTTTTTTTTTTATCTTTATTTATTTTTGAGAGAGACAGAGAGGGAGAGAGACAGCATAAGCAGAGGAGGGGCAAAGACAGAGGGAGGCATAGAATCTGAAGCAAGCTCCCGACTCTGCGCGGTCAGCCCAGAGCCCGACCTGGGGCTCAAACTCAAAAATGGGAAAATCATGACCTGAGCCAAAATCTGACGCTCACCCCACCGAGCCACCCAGGCGCCCCATGAGTTCAGCTTTTTTAGATTCTACATTTAAGTAGTAGCATACAGTATTGGTCTCTCTCTGATTTATTTCACTTAGCATAATGAATGCTCTTAAGGTTGATTCATGTTGTTGCAAATGGCAGGATTTCCTTCCTTTTGGTGGTTAAATAATGTTTCATTGTATGTATAATATAGATCTAGAGAGAGAGAGAGAGATCTGTCTCACATTTTATCTATTCATTTGTCAATGGACACTTAAGATGTTTTCTTATCTTGGCTATTGTGAATAATGCTGTAATGAACATCAAGAAGAGATCTCTCTTTGAGATAGTAATTTATGTTATTTCTTTTGGACTTATGCTCAGAGGTGGGATTGCTAGATCACATGGTGGTTTTTGAGGAACCTCCATTTCGTTTTCCATAGTGGCTGCACCATCCTTGTTTCCACGGATAGTGCACAAGGGTTCCCTTTTCTCTAACATCCTTAGTATTTACCATCTGTCTCTCTCTCTCTCTCTCAAAAATAACCATTCTTACAGAAGTGAATTGATATCTTATCGTGGCTTTGCTTTATATCTCTGTGATGATTAGTATTTCTTACCCATCTGTGTATCTTATTTAGGGAAATGTCTGCAGCGACCCTCTGCCCTTTTAAAAATCAGATTATTTGTTTTTTGCCATTGAGTTTGCAGTTCCTTGTATTTTGGGTATTAACTCCTTAGTCAGATGTATGGTTTGCAAATTTTTTCTCCCAACCCATAGGTTGCCTTTTCCTTTTCTTGCTTGTTTCTTTTGCAGCACAGAAGCCTTTTCATTCAACGTAGTCCCACTTGTTGATTTTTGTTGCTTATGCTTTTGGTGTCGTATTCAAAAACTGATAGCTAATGTCAAGGAGCTTTTTCTCGACGTTTTCTTCTAGGAGTTTCATGGTTTCAGGTCTTACAGTTAAGGCCTTAATTCATTTTGAGTTCATTTCTGTGAGTGGTAAGATAGAGGTCTAATATCCTTCTTCTGCATGTTGCTGTCCAGCTTTCCCAGCACCATTTAGTGAAGAGACTGTCCTTTTCCAATTGAGTATTCTTAACTCCCTCGTCAAATATTAGTTGATTTATATAAGGGGGTTTATTTCTTGGCTCTCAGCTCTGTTCCGCAGGCCTGTGTATCTGTTTTAATGCCAGTACCATATTGTTTTGATTATTATAGCTTTGAAGTCAGGAAGTGTGATACCTCCAACCATGTTCTTTCTCAAATTGCTTTATCTACTCTGGGTCTTTTGTGGCTCCATATGAGTTTTAGGATTATATTGTCATTGGAATTTGATAGATATTGTATTGAATCTATGAATGGCTTTGTGTAGTATAGATATTTTAACAATATTAACTCTTCCATTCCATGAACACAGATATTTTTCATTTATTTGTCTTTTTCAACTTATTTCTTAAAAAGTTTTTTTTTTAATGTTTATTTATTTTTGAGAGAGAGAGAGAGAGAGAGCACAGCGGGAGGGGGCAGAGAGTGGGGGGACAGAGGATCCAAAACAGGCTCCACGCTGAGAGCAGAGAGCCCGATGCAGGGCTCAAACTCATGAACTGCGAGATCATGACTAAGCTGAAGTCTGTCTGCTCAACTGACTGAGCCACCATCCACTTATTTCATCAATGTCTTAGAGTTTTCATTGTATCTCCTTGGTTATATATATTCCTAAGTATTTTGTTGCTTTTGATGCTATTGTAAATGGGATTGTTTTCTTTATTTCTTTATGATATAGCTCATTGTTAGTGTATAGCAATGCATAGAATTATTTTTCTATGTTGATTTTGTATCCTAAAACTTGGCTGAATTTGTTTATTGGTTCTAAGAGGCTGTGTTTGTTTTTGTTAACATTTCAAGTAGAAAATAACAATAAAATGACTCTATGTGATGGATTTATTGGGTTTGTATGTTAGCAATAAGAGGGGATAGACAGCTTAGCTTATATCTGTTCTGTCGCTTCTTCTCGCGGTCCAACCGACCCATGGGGTAGTCACAGTGGCGTACCTGGATGTGTGCATGTTGTGTGTGGCACAGAGCCAGAAAATATTGGAGCCAGCTGCATTTAATATTTCTTCTGAGAGAATGGGAATATCTTCTGAAAAAAGTACTACTTTTGTTTCACTTTTGTGAACTTAGGAGAGAATGACAGTGATTACTTCAAGCAGATCTTTAAATACTGCTGTCATATATGAGTAAAATCACTTCACAATTGAGCCATTCTCTGTGTAAATATATGCTGGGAAGGCAATTGGAAGTAGTAAGTGGATGGCCATATGTATAGAAGATGTCAAATTCATTCTCTTCTATATTCTTTGCAGTCCAGTTATATAAGAAGCTCTTTAAGAACCATCGAAGTTGATCTGGATAGTTAGGGATTTTTTCCCCCCAAAGACAAAGATGCTATTGCTACTTCTCTTTTCCATAGACCATTCTAAATACCAAGTGTCTTTTGAAGAGGGAATTTTCTAGTTGCTCTAATTGGAATTAAAGACGATCTGCATAATCTAGCTGATGTAGTCATACATTTCTCTAATATAAAGTATCACTATCCTTAATCACATTAATTTTTATAATTTTTTGTTATTGACTGTTTATACAACCTATTCATAGAAAAGTATAAAAGAAACTCAACGTAAATGCTGATATGCAATTTTTATAACTTTTTCTAAGCTTTTCCCTTTTGGAAACATTTTTCATTTCTATTTTAGAAAAAGTAAAAAGAATACTTTCAAACACTAACAGTTTGTTAAAAGTTATCTCCAAATATTGTGTATACATTTTAAGACTCTACCTTTTTCAATCACCACTATATAGTCTGTGAATTTCTATTTGAAATGTTTAGCCAGTTTGATGTGTGCATTGGGAATCTCTGAGTCTTCAAAAGAGGGTCCTTAAAATCTCATTGGTGCCACGGTTTAGAACAGTGATTCTCAGAGTATGATCTGGGGACCCCTAAAGCTCTTCGAGACTCGGAGGAGGTCCCTGAGATGAAAATTACTGCCATAATAATTGTAAGATGTTTTCTTCCTTTTTTATTCTTATTCTCTTTTTACCATACAGTGGAATTTCCCAGAGGCCTCAAGGCTTCATGATGTGTAATATTGCAACAGCCTGCAATGCTGAACAGCTGTGAGAATCCAGCAGTAGTCTATTAGACAAAACATTAAAGATATTTGCCCAAAGGAAACAAAAAAGAGCCTTTCTTCTCACTAAATTCTTTTTTGTTTTGTAAAAGATACGTTTCATAAAAACTGTTAACATAATGAATTTAACTCTACCTTTTACATGATTTCATAAACATTTTTTAACATTTCTCAGTTTTAATTTATAAAGCAGTAAATATTGATACATCTAACCTTTCAACCATGTAAGGTTCTGAATAATTTTTCAGAAGGTTGAAGCGGTCTGATACTGAAAAAATGAAGAATCATTAGTTTAGAAAAAGATTGATGGGGAAGAAAATCTGGGTCTTTCCTTACATCCTTGTTCATTATGTCGCTTTTGAGAATTTCACTTTGTTTTTTTAGAGATCAAGGAACTTGGAGTTCTATTTCTGTTTTGTATTCTTCTCTGGAACTAAGAAGCCTGTCAGTCTTCCAAAAATAACAATTCCTTGTTTTTTCCTTTCTAGATTTGATGGTAGAGTTGTGGCAAAGCTCCCTTTCACCCCCCTTTCCTACATCCAAGGACTGTCCCATCGAAACTTGCTGGGGGATGATACCACGGACTGTTCCTTCATCTTCCTGTATATTCTCTGTACCATGTCGATTCGACAGGTGAGCAACCATATCCATCATTAAATATATACATCCTTCCTTGTTCTCACACCCTAAGTTAGCTTTTGCTGCTTTATGCCAGCAATGTTTTTGAATTCCAGTGGATCCTTAAATGTGTGTCTCATTACTGATCTTTTGGGATGGGTGGTGGTGGCCATAAAATGAAACATGTTTCCATATCCCATTTTTAGAGCTCTGAGGTTCCTTTTTCATTCTAGTCATCTAAAGATGCAAAAATAAAGAGCGTGTTTGGTCTTCTCAGTATCAGTTCTTCCTTATTATATACCGGCGTCTTTTGGCTCTTCAGGGACACAAATAAATGTAATTTGGTGATTTTTAGGTTATTCACAGTTGAGATACTCAAGTCTGTGTTAGAGAATTTACATTTGGCCACCATGATTATAAGACATTCACAGAGAAAGAGTGAGAGCCAAGAGAGAAGTATGGATGGTTGGGAACCCAGACGGAGACAGGACATTTGAATAATCGGGGAAGATCAGGCAGAGAGGTGTAGAGAATGAAGTGGCCTTTGCGATAAGACTTTAAATAGTGAGAAGAGGCATGATCTCTTGGTTCATGGGTTCGAGCCCTGCATCAGGCCCTGTGCTGACAGCGCCCGGATTTCAGTGGGGAGATGGGCACATGAGAACTCTTCTTCTGAATACTGTCAGTGGCAGCAGACTTCCTGGTTGGCCTGGCATGTGAGAATAAGTAGGAAATGGAATTATGGTTTGAAGCCTCCAAAGGTCTACATGATCTTACTACTTACTGCTTTCCCCGTCTCCTCCGCCATCCAACACGCCAGCCACTCCGACTCGCCTGACAAGCCCCATGTCTCGCTCACCCACATTTGCTTTTTGTGAATGCTCTTCCCTCTCTCTGGCTGCCTCCCACCTCGTCCTTTTCAGATTAAATGCAACTAAGTCTCAAGGCTTCCTGGCCTCCCTTCTGACACTTACTGCTTTCTGAAGGATAGATGCGAGAGGGGCCTGATCAGGTGGAGAAAAGTCGGAAGCCTGTCTGAATTGTCCAGCAAAAAATCATCACATTCCGAACTATGACAGTGATGAGAGGGACGGAAGAGAGGGGCAGGTTGAGACAGACATGGAGGTAAAGCAGCAGAGCTTAGGGAGAGAAGGGAGCACCTCACGTGAGCCCCAGGTATGGCTTTGGTGGCCAGACGCAGACTGGTCTCACGAAGAGGGTGGGAAGGGGGGAAGGTGAGCGGGCTGGTCGGGAGACTATCGGTTTGAGAGTTTTTAGGGCAGCTAAGTGGGCGTGTCCAACGAACATCGCACTACCTGGGGCGTGTGCTACAGGTCTTGAAAATGTCTCTGCAGTGAAACATTTTGTTTGGCTTTTTCCAAAGGTGAAAGCCAAGACCCTGACAACGCAGGTCTCTTGTGTTGGTTCAGCAGACGTCCATCGCTTTCCAGAATATTGCTCTTAACTTTGGTCATTTAAATCTGAAAGTTTTAAATTGCAGCTCACGTGCAAATATTAATAAAACACAACGATGTGTACGTTCTACTTTTAGCCGCAAAGAGCAATTCTGCTTTGATTACGTTCAGATTCAGATATTAGTGCTTTATGTGTGACAACTCAAAATAGGCACTTTAAAAAAATTTTTTTAAGTGTTTATTTTTGAGAGAGAGAGACAGAGAGTGAGCAGGGGAGGGGCAAGGAGTGGAGGGGTGAGGGGATACAGAATCCAAAGTGGGTTCCAGGCTCTGGGCTGTCAGTGCAGAGCCTGACACAGGGCTCAAACTCACCAACTGTGAGATCATGACCTGAGCTGAAGTGGGATACTTAACATACTGAGCCACCCAGGCGCCCCGACATCAGTCATTTTAGATGCAACATTTTCACTACTACCGGGCCACTGCTCCCTAGAAATCACCATCTGAAACTGTAGAGTTTTAAAACTGAAATAAATGTTAATAATGATGGGGGACCTGGGTGGCAGTCAGTTGAGCATCTGACTGCAGCTTATGTCGTGATCTTACAATTCGTGAGTTCGAGCCCCATGTCAGATTCTGTGCTGACAGCTCGCAGTCTAGAGCCTGCTTCAGATTCTGGGTCTCCCTCTCTCTCTGCGCCTCCACCACTCACGCTCTCTGTCTCTCAAAAATAAATAAAACATTTAAAAAAATGATAGTTGAGGATGTTCACCTCAAGCTGGTCTTTAAATTCCTTTCAGATATTTCTGAAAGTCCGATGAGGTGTTTATTTAGCAGTTAATTTTATCAGGAATGCAGTGCTCATTTATCATGGTGGTCAGCAGAGTTTTTCTGTTAAGGTCTGGATAGTAAATATTTTTGTACTTTCCAGACCATATACTTTATTGTAACTACTTAGCTCTGCGTTATAGTAGGAAAACAGTCACAGACAGTATGTAAATGAATGAGGGTGGCTGTATTCCAACAAAACTTTGTTTATGAAAACAGGCAAGGGGCCAGTGTCAGTCTGCTAATCCCTGAAGGTTCAGGCAGAGACTGTTGTGGCTGCTCAGCTCTGCCATTAGAGTATGAAAGCAGCTAGAGACGATGTGTAAATGAGTATGACTGCATTCCAATAAACCTTTATTTATAAAAACAGGCAGTGGACCAGCATGATACGTTAACCCCTGAGGACCAAGCACACAATATGTGCTATAAAGTTAAAATACAATAGTAGATCCTAGACTGTACAGCTTAATAAAATCATTGCTTATTAAGTACAGAGAAATGGAGGAAATGAGACAGCAAAACGCGCACGCGCACACATGCACACAAATATTTAATGTGTTTTGAGCCAAGGAGAATACATACTCATATTTTTTATTTCTACTTGTCCAGTTCTATGCACTGATGCTGATAAAAATATGTAAGAGCTATAGTATTGGCATAGCTCATATAACAGTGTTGTATTTGGAAGATTTATTTCTTTTGGCGTACGGTTATCTTCCCCAAGATCCGTGGTGAGTTTTGACCTGTTGCGATGTCCTGACTGCTGGTCGTCATCTTGGGCAAATCATTTTATTACCCAGTTTTATACAAGGTATTCTAATATATGGAAAATCTTAGACAAATCACCAAAATGATCTTCTTTTATAATTTTTATTTCACTAGCTGCAAATGGTTTTTGTACATGTTCCTTGCTGATCATTAGCATTCATACTGGAGGATTATGCACTTAAGTCAGGTCTGACATAACTTTAGCATTGGAAGTGTTATTATGGAATATAGGCTTCTCTTGTTTTGATTAAAATGTTTGTTAGCTTGCTATTTCTGTGTTTTGTTTTATTTACTTTATAGGATCTTAGGTTGCATAATAATAGACCATGTAGATGCCTGTGAAATGAGCAGCCATAAAATACAACGCTTTCAGAAATTCAAATTATAGATGTCTGTGATTTCCCCAGCGAGGTCATTCTTAGGCAAGGAAGTAGGCCACTTGGTTTCAGATATACCCACGGCATAAAGTAGTTTTAAGAGAACATAATGAATTGGGGGGTTTTTGTCTGCTTGTTTTGGGATATAAAGTGGAGTATGTGATGGGGAAACTAAAATAGAATAATTCAAGTTTCGATAATGATTGCTCATATTCTGTGTTATAGGACTTTTTGTTTATTATTTTTGTCTATTATTTTTTTCTGTATATTTTCTTCTTTCCAACTCCTTCAAGATAGGAAGTTCTTAACTATCTATATGTGTCTTACAGTACCTATATATAGTACATAGTACGCAGCTGGAAAGTATATGTTAAACAAATAGGTGCTACACTGAAATATAAACTTATACATTTGGCAGATTGGGGTTATACTATTTTTTATTCCCAAGAGCAAGGTAGGAAAATGCATGTTTCTGCCAGCCTCACCAGCAGAAGTTGCTTTTGAGTTTTTACCAATCCGGTGGATAAGAATCGCTTCCTCGTTGCAGTTTTAATTTGCCTTTTGGGTTGAGCATCTCTGTTTGTCTAAGAGCTGTTCATATATTCTTTTCTTTCCTTGGTGGCAGGAGACTGTGTGTGCTTTTGCCTGTTTCTCTGATGGGTTGGTGGTCTTTGAATGTTAGCTCTTACTTTGGGACATTCACCCTCTCCCTGTGCTCCAAGCTGCACCTAACTTTTCCAACTCGTCGTTTCTGTTTCAGTTTTACTTTACAGTGGTTTTCACCACACAAAATTTTATTTGCTTGCTGGATTTTAGTTTTTCTTTTTAGGTCAGATTTGTCTGTCTTTTATGGCTTTTGGATTTGAGCTATGATTAGAAAGTTCGTCTCCACTCGGAAGTTACCAGGAAATTCACCCTCCTTTTCTGTTGGTACTTTTTTGGTTTCATTCTTTGCATTTCAGTGATGCGCCAGTCCATCTGGAGTTCATACTTCCCTTATTCTTTCTTCGTGCTCTTCTACTTGGCCAGCTATTGCGTGATTTTGAAAAAGGGGAACACAAAAACATCGATTCATATGAACTCACAGTTTGCCTACTTCTTTTTTTTCCCAAAGACGAAGAAGCCAGAGGGCTAAAAGAATGCAGTCAGGTGAATGGTTGGACTTAAATACAAGTCCCGATCATAGCCTAGCGGTGTTTTCTCTGGAGCACCTCTCAAAACTTGTCTTTGAGGGGCACCTGGGTGGCTCAGTCGGTTAAGTGTCTGACTTCGGCTCAAGTCATGATCTCACGGTTCATGGGCTCAAGCCCTGCGTCGGGCTCTCTGCTGACAGCTCAGAGCCTGAAGCCTGCTTCAGATTCTGTGTCTCCCTCTCTCTCTGACCCTCCCCTGCTCACGCTCGCTCTCTTTCTCTCTCTCTCTCTCAGAAATAAATAAAAAACTCTTTCCATGGGCCTTGAGGGTGTTGTGCTGAGCGAAATAAGTCAGGCAGAGAAGGANCATTAAAAAAATTTAAAAAAAAATGAAATTGGAGAGTTTGTTCGGTCCCAGGGACAAGTGTGTGAATGGAGATGCTCCTCCTTCCTTCACACCTTGTTTATTTTTTTATTTTTTATTTTTTTAATTTTTATTTTTTTTAATTTTTTAAATTTATTTCTAGGAGAGAGAGAGCATGAGCAGGGGAGGGTCAGAGAGAGAGGGAGTCACAGACTGAAACAGGCTCCAGGCTCTGAGCTGGCAGTCAGCACAGAGCCCGACGCGGGGCCGAACCCATGAACCGCGAGATCATGACCTAAGCGAAAGTCGGACGCCTAACCGACTAAGCCACCCAGGTGCCCCTTGTTTAGATAAGAGGTGTCCTGGGGCGGGCTGAGCAGTGAGACCTGAACCTCTAGAGGAGAAGAATGTGTAGGAGTAGGCCAAATGTCTGTGTCCTGTGTCCTCTGTGTCGTGCCTAGAGAGTGTCAGGGGTTGACACCTGTCAGCGCCGACTGCCTGTGGCAGCAGTCGAGTCCCGCAGGATTCTCAGGCCAGTCCTCTCTGAGGTCCGCACGCTACTTCCTTTTTTTTCCCCTTTTGTTGTTGTTGTTGTTGTATTTGTTACTTTTTTAAAAAATTTAATTCGTTTTTTTTAATTTACATCCAAGTTAGTTAGCATATAGTGTGACAATGATTTCAGGAGTGGATTCCTTAACGCCCCTCACCCATTTAGCCCCTCCCCCCTCCCACAGCCCCTCCAGCCACCCTCTGTCTGTTCTCCATATTTAAGAGTCTCTTGTGTTTTGTCCCCCCTCCCTGTTTTTATATTATTTTTGCTTCCCTTCCCTTAATGTTCATCTGTTTTGTATCTTAAAGTCCTCATATGAGTGAAGTCATATGATACTTGTCTTTCTCTGACTGATTTCGCTTAGCATAATACCCTCCAGTTCCATCCATGTCGTTGCAAATGGCCAGATTTCATTCGTTTTGATCACCGAGTAATCCTCCATTGTATCTATGCCACATCTTCTTTATCCATTCATCCGTCGATGGACATTTCAGAGGCTACTTTCTGGTTTCCTATATTCAGTAATTCCTGTGCTGTTCATCTTTCTTATTTATTGTGTCAAAATAGACATAACAGAAAATTCCCTCTTTAGCCATTTTCAACTGTACAGTTCTGTGGCATTAAGTACATTTACATTGTTTTTTGTTGTTGGTTTTGTTTTTACTTTTATTTTTTAAATTTATTTCTGAGAGAGAGAGAGAGACACAGCATGAGCAGGGGAGGGTCAGAGAGAGAGGGGAAGACACAGAATCTGAAGCAGGCTCTAGGCTCTGAGCTAGCTGTCAGCACAGAGCCCGACGTGGGGCTCGAACCCACGAACCGTGAGATCATGACCTGATCCGGAGTTGGACGCTCAACCGACTGAGTCACCCAGGCGCCCCAAGTACATTTACATTGTTATACAACCATCAGCACCATCCATCTTAGACCATTTTCATCTTCCTACACTGAAACTCCATTAAACACTAGCTCTCCATTCCCCCCCCCCCCC
>NW_027529438.1:302867-315947 GCF_008692635.1 Crocuta crocuta
GTTACCCCCCCCCCCCTTAGCCCCTGGCACCCGCCATTCTGCCTTCTCTCTCTATGAATTTGACTACTTGTATTCATGGATTTGATCTCATATAAGTAAACTCATATGACATTTGTCCTTATGTGACTAGCATGTTTTCAAGTTTACCTGCATTGTAACATGGGTCAGCATTTCCTTCCCTTTTTTAAGGCCAAGTAATATTTCACTGTATGTATACACCACATTTGGTTTGTCCACTCATCTGTCGCTTGGGTTGCTCCCACCTTTTTGCTGTTGTGAGTGATGTTGCTGTGAACAGGGTGTATCAATGTCTGTTTGAGTTTCTCTTTTTACTTCCTTTGGTGTATAATCCCAGAAGTAGAGTTGCCAGGTCATACTGCAGTTTTATGTTTAATTTTTTGTGGAATCACCAGCTGTTTTTCACAGCTACTGCCTCATTTTACCCAGTACTGTTAATCTTAAGACTTCGATTCATTACCAACTTGAGGCCAAGTGAAATGGGGGATTATCACCATGTTATGATGATCACAAGACAATAATATACAGTGTTAGGAGTTCTGAGGGTGACATTTAAAAAAATCAGTACCCCCTCCTTTGGGGTATTTTTTTTCCCTTTGGGTTTTTTTTTTTATTTAATATTTGCTTCCCAGTCCAAGATAGGACAAAGTTGCTTTTTAAAGATCGAAACAGGATGATATGTCATTGACTGAAAATAAATCTAACTTTTCTCATTTTATCTTTCCCCTTTTTAAAAATTCCTTAATGTTTAGTGATTAGCTGCCTTGATCTTCGCACCGCAGCTGTTTCCTTGTGTGAATTTGTAGCAGCGGAAATAGATCTGCCAGCTTCCATCAGAAGTATTAAGTTAGTCCAGGGTGGTGACAGAATTCAAGAATAGAAGGAAATTTCCTTAGTTCCCCAAATTAAAGTACATGCTGTTTAAATTTTCTTGTTAGTATGAGTCAGTAATAGATTACATAAATAGTGATGTCCTCTATTAAAAAGTGCACTAAATCTCAGTAAAAACGCAAGCAAATTTACCTGGTAAACAGTTAAGGGGAAAGTGGTCGATTCTTATAAATATATATGACTGTAAAACCTACGAATAGAATTCTCTTTCTTTGAAAGTAAAAAGGATTTCTTGTTCTGAGGAAGAATGGAAGAAGGAGTTTTACCTTTTTTCTTTTGTCATCCATATCTTAATATCTTACTTTATGTATGGCTATTATCTGAAAAAATATAGGTGAGAATTTGTACGGTCTCTTTCAACAGGTTGTGTGTGCTCAGGAGAGTGATAAAAATAAGTAAATTTTATTATTTTTCACCCTTGGCTTTCCTGGGGCAAAGAATTTTGATATGCCTTGTGTATGTATAAAAATAAAAACAGGTTCTAATTATGTCGTGCCAGTATATCTTAAAGTTGTCAAAATAAGGGGCGCCTGGGTGGCTCAGTAGGTTAAGCATCCAACTTCATCTCAGGTCATGATCTCACGGTTCATGAGTTCAGGCCCCGCATCGGGCTCTGTGCTGACAGCTCAGAGCATGGAACCTGTTTCAGATTCTGTGTCTCCCCTCTCTTTCTTCCCCTTCCCTGTTCACACACTGTCTTTCTCTCTCAAAAAATAAATAAAGATTAAAACAAATTTTTTTAAATAAAAACGAAGAGAAAAATGAGTGCCTGACGTCTCCTGTCCCCTATCATTAACATATGTCACTTTAGGACTTAGAGCTTAATTCATTAATGTCAGTATAGCTCATCTACAAGCAGGGTATTTTCGTTCACATCAGTTAGAGATTGCGTGAGGTTTAGAAAATGATAGCTTAACTAGTAAGTGAGAAGAACAGACTATTCCAGCATTATCTTCATCTGATCTCTTTGTGAATTGCTTCAGTGCATGAGTTCGAGGCTTTATTTAGAACATTGCCTGCCTTGTTGAAGATTAATTCAAGTCTTTGTACTATGCCAGGAATTCTTTGATGCTGAGAATACAGGGTAAAAAGCAATGGTCTCTACCCTTGTGAGACGCATCCTCTGTGCGGACAGACATAGCCGTTAAGTAATAAGTGTATGATTGATGCCCACTGGATGTGCGTGTATGTGCAAAATGGTATTAGAGGGAAAAAACATGCTATGGAAGCAAATGGCTAAAGGAGGAAAGTAAGAGTTTGTACAGAGGTGTCATTTTGTTGTATCTTGAAGGACGAGTAGGGGTTTTCCAACCTTATGAGAGTACTCTTGGCATTGGAAGTAGTGTGAGTAACAGCGTGGAGGGTTGAAAGTGTATAGTGAATGTAAGACTCCTGAGTGCGGAATGGTTGGTGGGATGTAACAGGAGACGAAGCGTGCCACTGCTTGACGTCTGTACCTCACAGTACAGCATCAAGTGATTTCTTTGTCTGTCAGTTTTTTGTCTCTCTCTCTTTTTTTCCTCTAGTCTTTCTTATAGTGCAAGTCTGCTGGTGACAAATTCTCTTAACCTTCATTTATCTGAAAATGCTTTTATTTATGTTCTTGAAGGATATTTTCTTTTTTTTTTTTTTTTTTACAAATAGTTTATTGTCAAGNGTCTCTTGAAGGATATTTTCACTGGATATGGAATTCTGGATTGGGGGGGGGTTTGTTTTAATCTTTTCAGCATTAAAAATGCCCTTCCACTGTCTTCTGGCCTCCATTGTTTCTGATGCAAAGTCCTTCCTATCTTTGTTTCCCTGTAGATAACATGTCACTTTTCTCTGGCTGCTTTTAGATTTTTTTTTTTAAGCTTGGTTTTTATCAGTTTGATTGGATGTGCCTACAGTATTAATTTTTTTTCTGAATCCTGCTGGAGTTTTTTTTCTGCTCCTTCCTTCCCTCTTTTTCTGTGATTACAGTTTCTTATATGTTTGTCTGTTTTTTCAGTATTGTCTAAGAGGACATTGAGGCTCTATTCAATTTTTAAAATTCTTTTCCTCCCTGTTCTTTAAGTAGGATAATTTCTCTTCATTTGTCTTCAAGTTTACTGATTCCTTTGTCATCCCTAATCTGAATTAACCTTAAATCCATACAATGATTTTTAATTTTTTTTAATTTTTAAAATTTATTTTGAGAGAGATAGAGACAGCATGAGCGGGGAAGGAGTAGAGAGAGAGGGAGAGAGGGAGAATCCCAAGCAGGCTACGCACTGCCAGCATAGAGCCTGATGCGGGGCTCGAACCCACAAAACTGTGAGATCATAACCTGAGCCAAAACTGAGAGTCAGACCCTTAACTGACTGAGCCACCCAGGCGCCTCCCATACAATGATTTTTAAATTTTGATACAATTTTTTTTAGTCCCACCATGTCCATTTGGTTCTTTTTTTGCTCTCCATTTTCCCTGCTGAAATTTCCTGTTTCTTCATTTAGTATGAGCATACGTTATGCCGGGACGCATAGTTATTTGGCTACTTTAAAATAAAAACCGGGGCGCCTGGGTGGCTTAGTCAGTTAAGCGTCCGACTTTCGCTTAGGTCATGATCTCGCGGTTTGTGGGTTCGAGCCCCGCATCGGGCTCTGTGCTGACTGCCAGCTCAGAGCCTGGAGCCTGTTTCAGTCTGTGACTCCCTCTCTCTCTGACCCTCCCCTGCTCACACTGTCTCTCTCTCTCTCTCTCCTAGAAATAAATAAAACATTAAAAAAAATTAAAAAATAAAAAAAATAAAAACCTTATCCACTAATTTTAATATTTGGATATTCTGAACATGGGACCCTGTTGCCTGCTCTCTTAAGTGTGGGCTAAGTTTCTTTTGTTGGTATATTTAATTATTTTGGACTGTATCTTAGACATTGTTAATAATAGGTTGTAAAGACTCTGGATTCTGTTATTCCTTGAAAGAGTGTTGAGTCTTCTAGTTAAGTAGGCAGTTCACTTGGCATTCACACTCTGAACCCTGTCTCCTTTGTGGTCGGCTATACCTGAGATCTCTGCTGTGTTAGTTGGATCTGGCCTGCTTGAAGGCCGTCTCGTGCGTGTATAGTTTAAGAGATAAGGGCAGAGTTTCAGTGTAGTTTTGAAGTCTTCCTCTGTGAGCTGTTTTCCAGGATTCTCACTACTATCGTTAGCTGCTATGGTTGCCCTAATCTCTGTCTTTTGGTTTTTCAAAGGAGTAAGGCCTCTATTTAATTCTGAGTTTTGGATACCCCATCCAGTGCCAGCTGCATCCCCCTATCCATTATAAGATTAAAAATACATACATACATTTATACATACATGACATACAAACATACATCTTATCTTCTGGCACTAAACGAAAATTCAGAACATTCTCCTTGACTGGTCCTCAAATAAAGGGCTAACCAAGAGAGCTAGGAAAATTTTCATTGGAAAGATGGTTAAGAGAGAGACAGAGAGATTAGGATTGTCACTTGATTGTCTGACATACCTCCACTCCCTCAAGAAAAAGACCTTTATCACAAGCAAGGCCTTTGGACAACCTAGGACAGAAAGTATTCATTCAGTATTACAAAGGAAGTGACATTGCTATAGTGCAGATTTGCTGTGCTCGTGTTTCTTTCAGAATTTTGATTTCCACATTGCAAGATATGTATGGAAATCTGCAATATAATTTGTCACAACATAGTCACATTCTAGAACGCCAGAGCCACAGGGGACTTTGGCTCCTTGCAGGTCTTGGTGGAGAAGCCAGAAAGGTCCAGCAGGAGGCTTCAGGCCCCTACCAGTATTTTATCTGTGTTCTGTCGTGGGTTTTTTTCATGAGATCTTGTTTAAAGAAAGGATTCTGTGACTTAAAGTGTTGACAGTGATCAATCTGGCCATCCCCCTCCTTTCAAGGGGGGAGGGCAGCTGAGATTTGGTAAAGTGGGAACACAGTGCTTATTTGCCTGGAACTCAAGTCTTCTGACTGCTGACCCAATAGTGTATTTCAGGTACGCCGGTATACTGTCATTTTCTTCAGTAAATATTTCATCTTTACATCATTCTCCCAAACACCTTACTTTATTTATTTATTTTGAGAGAGAGAGAGAGAACACAGGAGGGGTAGAGAGAGAATCCCAAGCAAGCTCTGCAATGACAGTGTGGAGCCCCATTGGGGGCTTGAGCTCAAGAACCTGTGAGATCATGACCAGAGCTGAAGTCAAGAGTTAAATGCTTGACCTTAACCGCTTAACCAACCAACTCCGCCACCCAGGCGCCCCCCAAACAGCTTCTTTAGATATAATGTGAAAGCCCTGGGGCTGCTGGGCGGGGCCGTGTGAGGTGATTGGATTCTCACACAGCTCTATGGGTGTAGTGAAGTGTATGTTCTGGGAACTTGATGAGAAATTATAATCAATTGGCAGTGAAGGCTGTTCGCTTGATTCCAGAGAAACTAACCAAGAATAAACTAAGGACTGCCGTGGCTGAGTTATTTTAGCTAAATGACTAAGAAATAACATTTAGCTGAATGTGTTTATGGCTAGTGACCTGGGTCTTCCCAAAATATCCAGTTAGCAACCAACAACTTGGTCACCGGCTCTTAACCTTCACAAAGAGGAAGGAACGCAAATCCTGTAATGGTATTTTTCTGGGTTTCCTGCCAATAAAAGGCATGCTTATGGGAAAATGTTTTTCCTTTGTTTTTCCCTTCTGACATACACTGCTCAGTTGTTACCCTATTTATTACACAGGACTGGACAGGAATTCAAAACCATTGTTTCATATTTTTCTTAACCTCACCAAATTGTATTGTATTCTGCATGTGTGTTAAGTGTTCTTCCATATCATCTTCATAATATATTCAGACTTTTGTCTTTTAGCAAAATGAATATTTCTAAACTCAATCTAATTCAGAAGGCCGGAAAAATGGGAGAATTTAGAGATTATAGGAAAGGGGTGCCCGGCTGCTCAGTCAGTAGAGCATCTGACTCTTGAGCTCGGGGCCTTGAGTTCAAGCCCCACTTTAAAAACAAACAAACAAAAAAAAGGAGATTATAGGAAAGCAGGGCAAGTTAAATGGATGAGGTTGTTGAAAGATAGAACGGAGATAATATATAGAAAAGTATCTGCTCCACAGTGTCGCACTCAGTAAGCACTTGCTGAGTCACGGCCTGACCATAGAATCTTATTCTTTAAATAAGCCCGCCTCAACTCACTGCGTGGTTGGGGGCATCGAATGAGAACATGCCTGGCACTGTGAGACAGAGCTGCGGACATACTTGTCTTTATTTTAAGTTTTCCTGATGAGCAGTGTTTCAAAAAGTTGGAGGCAAGGAATGAGAAAAGAGTATTAACTATTATGTGTCCATATGTTTTTGCAGTCTTTACGTGCATTTTTTTATAGACTCTTTTTTAGAGCAGTTTGAGGTTCACAGCAAAATTGAACGGAAGGTACAGGGACTTCCCATGTAGTCCCTGACCCCACATACGTACAGTCTCCCCACGGCCACCACCCCAGCACCCAACTGGTACATTTGTTCCCGTCAGTGAATCTACAGCAGCACTTCCTTATCACCCAATGTCCGTAATTTACAGTGGGGCTCACTTTTGGTGTATACATTCTGTGGGTTTGAATTTATGTGCTTTTTTTTTTTTTAAGTTTGTTTATTTTGATAGAGAGGGAGGGAGAATCTCAAGCAGGGTCTGGGAGCCCAACATGGGGCTCGATCTCATGAACAGTGAGATCATGACCTGAGCTGAAAGCAGGGGTCAGATGCTTAACCAACTGAACCACCCAGGCACCCCAGAATTTATGTGCTTCCATTTATTTACCAGTATAACATACTCATGCTCAACATACATAGTTTTTATAACTGAGAATATTTTTACAGGCCAGACATGCTACAAGATTTATTACTAAGATAATGATCTCAAGAGTGGTTTAATAGAGGAAAACTGTACTCTTGAGTTATGTGTCAGTTCATGGCCTGACTTGTAATATCTCTTCTGCCTCAGCTTTCTTATTTCCAAAGCAAGGACAACTAAGGATTGGTATCTAGTCCTTAGAACTATTTGCAAAAAAATAAAATAAAATAAAATTTCTTCCTTTTTTTTTTTTAGAGAGACACAGAGCTTGAGTAGGGGGCAGGCAGAGAGAGGGAGAATCCCAAGCAGGCTTTGCATGGTCAGTGTGCAGAGCCCGACGAGGGACTCGAACTCACAAAACCATGAGATCATGACCTGAGCCGAAATCAAAAGTAGGACACTTAAACGACTGAGCCACCCAGGAGCCCCCTGTTTGTAAACTTTAAAGTGCATAGAAGTATTGGTTGTTACTGTGGAGAGAACAGTGACCTCTACTCTTTCCTAGGTCATTTGTGTCCTGAGACATCACTTAGTTCCTACATGTGTTTTCTGGGAAAAGACTTCACAGATCGGGAGGCAGGGAAGATGTTATCTAAGAAAAACTATGATAAGATCTGGGCCCATTTGTGAGACTATAGGAATTTAAACAGATAATTTAAAAGTTCACTAAAGGAGGGGTGCCTGGGTGGCTCAGTGGGTTAAGCTTCCGACTTCAACTCAGGTCATGATCTCGTGGTTTGTGGGTTCGAGCCCCGCGTCGAGCTCTGTGCTGACAGCTCAAAGTCTGGAGCCTGTTTCAGATTCTGTGTCTCCCTCTCTCTCCGCCCCTGCGCTGCTCGTGCTCTCTCACTCTCTCTGTCTTTCTCTCTCAAAAATAAATAAACATTAAAATTAAAAAAAAAAAAAGAGGTTCACTAAAGGATAAGATTCCATGCAGTAAATACAGAGCATTTACATTAAAATACAAATACCTGAGTACTGTAACATTGATAAACCTAATTTAGTGTTCCCAAAGGAAGCCTGTCACAAGAGCCGCAAGGAAAACAAAGTATAGAGCTGCCTGAATTTCCACGAACTTCAGCCTTGACCTCTAAAGTGCCTCCGTTCCACCATTCTTGTTGCTATTTGAGCTATTCTCCACCTAGAGCAGTGGATTTGTGTCCCATAGTCATTTATATGTTTCATTTCATAAATGAGACTGTCAACAGTCTGTACTTCAAAATATTTCCTATGTCAGTCGTCTTCTGTAAATTATAGTTAACCCGTAATTTAAAGGGCATCAGGCACGCCTGGGTGGCTCAGTCGATTAAGCGTCCAACTCTTGATTTTGGCTCAGGTCATGATCTCACGGTTCATGGGTATCCTAATGGTGCCTTATGGACAATAGGTCCTCGATAACTATTGAGTGAGTGGGTGCACGCACGCTAACCCGCCTACCAATGGGGTAGAGTTTGTTCTGAAGACTGGAACTTTTAGTATAGGATGTACTGTGTAAGAGAATCCATTTGATTAAGAATCAAAACGTGTGGGTTTTCATCCTGACTCTGCTCTTCATTTAACTTCATAATTTTGGACAAACCACTGTACCTTTTTAAGTTTTCATTGGAATTCCTCAAATACAAAATGAGAGAACTGAGCAAGAAAACTGAGATGATCTTTAAGGTTTATCTGTCTTAGAAATGCTGTACAAAATCTTAACACCTGACCTTTACTGAAGCTCTCCACATTTATAAACCCGCTCGCTTCCCTCTTTGAAGCAAATAGCATGTNCCACACCTGTCGCTCCTACCAGGTGAGTCATTGCTTTTTCCAGAGCCTGTATTTATCCCAGAGCTGTTTATGCTGGTTTTACTTGTCACTGTATTTAAGTTTAATTTAATGTGATAGTAACTTATAAAATGTAAGTATATAAATAGTCTTCTGAGAACTCGTTTAATGAAGGTGAATTTAAAAACCTGTTGAATTAGATACAATGACAGATGTGGAAACGATGAAGGGAGGGGCAGGCAATCTAGGAGGACTCTGGCCTCACATTGTTTTGCAGGAACCTGAGTGTCCTTATCGCTTTGATAAAACTGAAATTGAGCATCTCAGTTTCAGCTTTAGACGGTGCATTAAAGACTGGCTCCAGCGGATGATTCGTATGCGGAGAAAAGGCCTCGCTAGAAGACACAGCTGATGAATATGCTCTGTGTGGTTCATGTCGAAAGAAAAGATTGCATCTTTTAATGATTCTTCACTTGAAAAAATCTGCTCTTTGGCTGTAGACCAAGGTTCTGTTAGATGACAGCACTTTTTTTTTTTTTTTTTTAATTTATGAGAGAGAGAGAGAGACATAGCGTGAGCAGGGGAGGGTCAGAGAAAGAGGGAGACACAGAATCTGAAGCAGGCTCCAGGCTTTGAGCTGTCAGCACAGAGCCGGACCCGGGGCTCGAACCCACAAACTGTGAGATCATGACCTGAGCCGAAGTCAGACGTTTAACCGACTGAGCCACCCAGGCGCCCCAGATGACAGCACTTTTACTGTGCCTGTGATCTGCTGTCATGTTGTAGGTCTTCTTAAAATGAACACAGTAATACTTGTCCTATTTTAGGTCATCGTGGTACTTACAGTTTATATGGCCTCTCTTCATACGCAATGCATGTACAATACTCTTCTCTGTATCTCATATTCAAACCCAGTTTTAATTCTGTTTTCTTCACAGAACATCCAGAAGATTCTTGGTCTTGCCCCTTCACGAGCTGCCACCAAGCAGGCAGGTGGATTTCTGGGTCCTCCGCCGCCTTCTGGGAAGTTCTCTTGAAATCAAGAAGAACCCTGTAATTCCTGTCATTCTTAATTTTTTCAAACATTCACATTAGACTGGAGACTCTTGTGTAGCAAGAGCCATCGACAGACTTAGCACTTGGGCCCCTTTCTAATTCTGTTATTTCTAGACTTTTTGGATATGATTCTAAAGAGAATGGCACCCACCAAACATGATAGTATTTTCAGTCACAGATTAATTTTTTAAAAAAAGTTTGTTGATTAGATAAGTTCACGTGATGTCTGTGTAGTAAGGACCAAGTAGCACCTTTCTTTTTTGGCTCACACGAACACTTCCGTGGGGCCGACTCTCGGGTCTGGGCTGTGTTCCGTGTGCCTTGGAAGTTGTTTGTCCCCACAGAGCATTTAGAGATCTGGAGGAAAAAGCTAGTTTGTATTACTATTCGTTGGAACTATGTGTTGTCCATTTCCCCCCAAGCCAAATACATGACCTAAAATCAATAAAGAGGCCGAAATGTTAGCTATTCCGTCTACGAGGAGAGATCTGTTTTGTACCATGTTCCCAGAGTCATGTGTTTAGTAATCTGTGAAGGTAAACATTAACCAAGGGGCTAAATTAACATTTTTAAATGTACTACTTTATCGTACTTGCCTTATAAGCTCAAACTACAGAACTGTCCTGTCATGGGAAGTGGAAGGCATGCGGAGAAGGAAAGAAGTAGCTCATTGGGAGTATGAAAACGAGAGTCCTCAGCAGTTCCCTTGGGCAGCCTTCTGGGTCTGTGGGAAGGTGCTCTTCATCCCCGCCCCAGAGGCAGGGCCAGGGTTACTTGTAGGCCATGTTGCAGAGCTTCCTTTTTGGTCACAACAGCCGTTAGTTCCTGCCATACTCCTTTGTAAAGGTGGAGAGGGCGCTTTTCCCATGATCATCCCCTGCGCAGTCCACAGAATTGGAAATCTCGTAGGGAGGGGTAAGTCTGGCCACTTATCGGTAGTCTCCTTAGATGCACATATTCAACCAGTGAGAAAAGACAAGTGGTTTGCAAAGTACCAACTGTTAAACTGATAGCAAATTTCTCAACCCAGAAGACAGTAGGATAATATCTTCCAAGCTGAGGAAAATAACGATCAGCCTAGAATTTCATGTATGGCTAAACCAAAAGATTGGAGGCAAAACTGGGAGGCAGTATTGTCTGAGCTACAAAATCCAAGGTAATTGAATTATTAAAAGATATATTTTGGGGGCATCTGGCTGGCTCAGTCAGCGCATGTGACTCTTGATCTTGTGGTCAGAGTTCAAGCCCCACGTTGTGTGTAAAGCTTACATATTTAAAAATATATAGATATGGATACATTCCCAGGACAAAAAAGAACACCAGGAGGAAGGTGTAGGGTATAAGAAACAATGGTCAACACAGAAATTGATAAAATATATAGATAAATTTCAGTGTTTTATGGATTATCTAATTATGAATTATTTCAAGACAATCCCATGAGGTAATCACTGTTCTTACCCTCATTTTTTAAAACAGTCAAAATTAAGAGTGGGACGCTCGACTTACTGAGCCACCCCAGTGCCACTTTACCCTCATTTAACGGGTAAAGAGACAAGAGAGGTTAAGTAACTTGCTCAACATTACTTAATTAGTGAGGGGCAGAGTCAGGATTTAAACCGAGGCCGCGTCTAAAGTTAAGTCGCGCTCTCCAGCGCCTCCCGATAGGTTATGGTGATGCTCTTCCCTCTTTTCTTCTCTCAGTAGAGCTGATGAGCGCTGAAGTTGAGGACTTTTTTGTTCTTGTTCTTCTTTCCTTAATGTGGGAAACAGAAAAAGCTCAATAAAGCAGATGAAATGGAACAGAAATCTTTATTTCTAAGTTACTTTTCTCAGAAAGACTGTCTGATAATGGTGATTTCTTAATGGCCAGAATGTCATGGACTGTTCTGGGCAGAATAATAATTAAAAGAATGATCATGAAGAAAGTGATGATGATGAGAACAATGACAAAAACGATGAGCTTTCCAGAATAAAGCAGAAAAGGAGAAGGAACCACACAGAGAATTCTGTTAATGCCTTTGTAAAGTGAGAATATATAGTCCATTCTACCACCTGCCTCCTTAGGTTTTGATAATAGTACTTTCTAATCAAATTTCTTTTGGACCAAGTTTTCATAAAGTGTCCTTCAATGAAGGAAGGTGAATAAAAGAGAGTAGAAAGAAGGAGAGTAACATCTCTTCACTGTGGTTCTGAAAGAGCACAATAGATGTATTACAAATGAAATAAAGCTACCACATTACAGGAATGTAAATTCAAGGATATATTAAGGACTATGCAACCTCACAGGTTTTGTTTTGTTTTTTTTAAATTACTTGCCCTGAAAATTTTCAAGACTAGTCATCTGGATGACGATCCAGGCCGTCATTGAATCATTGGAGATGACATTTAAAGCCAGAGAAGCCTCTGGACATCTCTCAAAATGTATAATTTGGCTACTTGCCTGTGTAGAGGAGAGTTGTCCCTATTTTATTTAGTTTAGGGGGGAAAAAATCAAGCATCTTAATGCCTGCAGCAGCCTACCCAGGCTGCACTCCTAAAATGCTGCCAAAGCAGTAAACTTTCAAAAACTGCAGGGAAATCTGAATTTGTTAACAGAGAGGATTCCAAAATCTTAAGTCATTTTGGAGGTTGGAAAGCAAATGTGTGCCCTTGACCAGACTGTGGTCCC
Source organism: Crocuta crocuta (assembly GCF_008692635.1). Classification (NCBI taxonomy): domain Eukaryota; kingdom Metazoa; phylum Chordata; class Mammalia; order Carnivora; family Hyaenidae; genus Crocuta; species Crocuta crocuta. Next base: position 315,118 of record NW_027529438.1, read on the forward strand.
TCTTCTCCCATGGAAGTCATCCTCTGCAGGGCCAGGGATTTACGGTGGCATCGATGGGTTGATGAGCATCTGGAGTTCCCTTACAGCCAAATCAAGTCATTTTGCCACATCGTAGGATGTAGTAGGAGGGTTTTCAATACACTTCTACTTAATTATTTTGTGTATTTCAACACTGCCCTTCAGTACAAGTAAAAGTGCCATACACCTTCTTTTTTGGGGTTAATTCTACTTAAGGTATAGTCTTTTAATTTACTTTTTCCTTAGAGTTTTTAAACTTTTTAGAATGGAAAAATCTTAAAAATAAAAGTCTTAAAAAGCATAAAGAACTCTGAGACACCCATTATTCAACAATTATTAACTCGTGGCCAATCTTATTTCTACCCCTGCCTGCCTCCTCTAGTATTTTGAAGCAAATCCTAGGCATCCTATCTTTTGTCCATAAATATTGCAGGGCTTTTAAGCATGTGTGTGTGTGTGTGTGTGTGTGTGTGTGTGTGTGTGTAAAATCTCAGTATCATTGTCCATAGCTAAAAATTTACAATTCCTTGGTATCATGAGTTGTCTCTAGATGGCAAAACTGTTTACAGTCTTTTCTGAATCAAGAGCCAAATAAGATAACCTTTATCTTATTGCAATTAGAAACTTCCTCCAGTCTATTGTACAGTTTTCAAACTCAAGTGCATTGGAATCCACTTCAAGGCTTATTAAAATACAGGTGCTGGATTCCAATCAAAATTGCACCAGCATACTTCTCAAAACTAGAACAAACTATCCAAAAATTTGTATGGAACCACAAAAGACCCCGAATAGCCAAAGTAATACTGAAAAAT
>NW_027529438.1:316068-328279 GCF_008692635.1 Crocuta crocuta
GGGGGAGGGGGGATGGGCATGGAGGAGGACACTTGTGGGGATGAGCACTGAGTGTTATGTGGAAACTAATTTGACAATAAACTATTTGTAAAAAATAAAATAAAATAAAATAAAATAAAATAAATAAAATAGAATAAAATACAGGCTGCTGGGCTCCACCCCAGAGCTTCTGATTCTAAGTCCAAGGGGGAGCTTGAGAATTTGCACTTGAAACAAGTGTCAAGGTGATGCTGATGCTTAGGGTTTGGGGTCTGCTCGTGTTCTCGTCTGTTCCCAGTGCCCTCCCCTTGCAGTTTATTTACTGAAGAAACTGAGGTGTTTACCCTGGAGAGTTGCCCTCAGTTGTGATTTTGCTGATTATGTGTCTGTTCTACATCCTACTTGTTAGTTGTCTCTTTTTGTGATGTTAGCAGCTTTCGATCCATTAATTGATTAATTAGGGATTGAAAATGGTGATATTTTAGTTTCTAGTATCCCTTCATTTTATTATTAAATACCTCTATAGACAGAAACTTCCCCTCCATCTACGGGTTGGTTACATACAGAGCAATAAATTTTTTTAGGAAAGGCAGAATAAAAACTTGATTGTCTGGTTTCCAAAATAATGAGTTGTTCACTACTATCCTATGGTGAACAATTTCTGTGTGTGTGTGTGTGTGTGTGTGTGTGCGCGCGCGCGCTTAGCAGTTCATTGATTTAAACATACTTGATTCACTTTAATCCACTGTGGTTATTTTTCTTGTGGATGCCGAAATTGTACCATGTTTAGCCAATGAAGAGGCTTTCTAAGTTGGCTCCTGGGTCCATTTAGCATGACCGTAGTTGTCATTGGTGGCAGCCTTGCTAAGTGATACGACAAGATGTTTCTTACGTCTCCTACCTGACCTGACAGCAACTCTTTCACCAAGGAGACCTGGTTCTTTTTACTGGGAAGTGGTATTTGGAGATGGTGATCAGAGCACTAAGGGTGAGCACTGAGACTGGATTGCTCGGGTTCTAGTTTTTCGTTCTTGTCATTTTAAGATAAAATGCATCATGAGTTTCTACTGATGCATTATTCCCTACTTAAATTCAGGGCTTCATAGTTTTTACTTAATTTCTTTAATCTGTGTCTCTTTTATCCACATCCTAAGAATTCCAGCTTTCAGTATCAGAAATGATAGAAAATCACATAATTATTTATTAGCATAACCCCATAATATCCACAAAAAGTCTCAGAAAATCAATACCTCTATTACTCCCAATAAAATGTTTACAGGAAATAGTTTACGTTTTGTTTTTGTTTTTGTTTTTGTTTTTTTTGGTAAGGGTGGAATTCTTTTTTCCCTTTTCACATTTTTATTTAAATTCTAGTTAGTTAACATATAGAGGAGTCTATTGTTTTCAGGAGTAGAATTTAATGATTCATCACTTACATGTAACACCCACAGTTCATCACAACTCTTAAATGCCCATCCCCCATCTAGCCCATGCCCCACCCACCTCCCTCCATCAACCCTCAGTTTATTCTCTATTGTAAAGAATCTCTTATGGTTTATTTTGTAAGGGTGGAATTCTTTAAGCTACATCCCACTCTGGGTTCATAGTGAAATCACTGAGAGCTCAAGTTACATGGAATAGTTTGAGTTTATGCCACCAACTCGATGTACATTTGTATTCATTTGTTTGATTTTATTTTCAACTTTTAGGGCATGCACTTTAATTTTACCTTATAATTATAAAAATGGCACATCATGTTTTAATAGGTTTCTAGGCTAGCCCAAGAAAGCATATTTAACCTACATAAAGAGGGGTACCTAACTACCCATCATCATACTTCTTTTATGGCCATGACCCCACTCATAAGCCCCTACATGTATGGAAAGTGGGTAGGTAGAGAATATCGCCGGAAACAATTGCATTTAAGCCAGTAGTGGGGATGGCAGAAACATTACCTGCAGCGGCACTTCTTCCTTAGTTTTGCCCGCACTTGCTGGATAAAGTGAGATGTTTTAGGAAGAGAACACCGAGTGCGGACGCCGCCAGCACTAACTCATGCAAGTCCTCATCTCTGGCCCCTGAGCTTCCCAGACTCCCCGGGACTCTCCTTTAGCCTGGCCCGTTCTCCATCCTGTGATGGCAATAATCTTCCTAAAATAAAAATCTGATTGTGAAATTGAGAAGTCGAATTTCTCCAAAGAAAGTGGTTCAGTGACTCTAAGGAAACTTAAACTATTTGGCACAGAACCCCCACCACCACCACACCCCCCCAGGCTGGGTCTCCAAGCACTCCACACCCTCGCCCCAACAACCCTAGGCTCCAGTCAAGCAGATTTCTTTGGAAAATTCTTTGTTTTTCACAGTCGTTTTGGACTTTATTACCTTTGTTTTCTCTGCCTGGAATGTTCTCCCTTTACTTCTCTTATTACCTTCTAGACTCAGCTCAAGCATTACCTCCTCATAAGTTTTCTTTGACCTTTACATGGTTCGGCTGTTTCCCTTCTCTGTATCACTACTTGAGGTTTTCATGTATGAATCACTTATTAAAAATGGGCAAATGCCTGAACATCCTAAGCCTCCATTGCCTTATCTGGAAAATGCGGTTAAGACTCCATTCAAAAGTCCCTTATCCAATGTCCTCTTATCCAAAGCATGCTGACTGATACCAAGAGCACACAGAATGCCCTTAGCCAGGCTTATGCATCTCAGCTCCCACTGGCGAAGTGTAGAACATTATTTGTTCATTTCGGTAATATTAATTGATGAAATATGCAAATTAATGAAACATGAATGCAAAAACAATTGCCATCTATGAAAACTGAATGGTTTGGAATGAAATAAATAAAATATATAAAATAAATAAAAAATAAAAGTTGCTAAAAAAAATTCCTCTGACTTATTTGTGGGTGAAATAACGGAGACTGAAAGAAGTAATAAAAATTGAGAAAGGTGCAGTTCTTTTATATCCTTTATTAGCGTGTCAGTTCATACTCCACATTAAAGAAACCAAAACTGCAAATCAGAGGTGATACATTTTGGTTTTAAAACATTAGGCCGGGCACCTGGGTGGCTCAGTCCCTGGAGCATCCAACTCCTGAGCTCACATTTTGGTCTCAGGGTCATGAGGTCAAGCTCTGCATTGGGTGTGAATCCTACCTAAGAACATTCTACCTGAGGAAAGCATCCACCATAAAACAGGGAATTTTCATCATTACAAATTCTGTTTAAATTTTTCCAACTTTTAAAAACTTTGAGCTGCAAATGTTTGTCTCTATTGTATTCCTGCTAAAAATATGCATGGAAAACAAAATAAAGGTAATAATTCTTTGGAATAAATGAGACAGGCATGATCAAAACAAAACCAAAAAACCAACTGAACAAACAAAGGAAACAAAACGAGTAGGATTCCAAACAGTAACTCATACTCAAGGAAGAGGCCTTGGCCATACCTCAGGAATGAATGGGCACATGGGGCGCCTGGGTGGCTCAGTCGGTTGAGCATCCGAGTTCAGCTCAGGTCACGATCTCAGGGTTAGTGAGTTCGAGCCCCTGGGCTGCCAGCTGGGAGCCTGGAGCCTGCTTTGAATTCTGTGTCTGCCTCTGTTTTTGCCCATCCCCTGCCCTCACTCTGTCTCTCAAAACAAAACAAAACAAACCAACAACACAACAATTTTATAAAGAAACAAATGGGTATTTATTTGTATGTTTCAATTTAAAAAAGCATCTTAAGTATACATGATATTTTCTTTTGTGATTCCACTCTGCAATTGAGTTTTTAAGTCAAGTCAGAGCAACTCAATAGCACCAGACTGGGTGCAGGGATTGATAATACATAGTATCCTCTGGAAGGATGAGCAACATCAATGATTGTGTTGCATATTGCAATGGAAGTAGCTACACAGAGAGAAAGAAACCATCCGTTTTGGGGAAGGGTTTTGGGTACTGATCAGCAAACATTAGTAAAATAAAAACCCTTGCCTTTAAGGGCTGAGAATGCAGACGGGCAGCAGAGTATGGTAAGTAGTAGACAGGATCATTATACGGTTTAGGAGCATAGGAGTATCCCCGACAGATCTAAGAAACATTTCTGAAACAGGTGATGGGAGCCAAATTATGAAGGATTTATTGGAGTTGGCCGAGAAAAAGTTGGAAGAAGAGCACTGGAGACAGAATAATGGACAGGAAAGTAAGCAGGACAGAAACAGTAGACAGTTAAAGATGAGGAGCATTAGGGATAAAAAATGAGAACTGACAAGCGATGATGCCTATTCATGACAAGCTAAGGGATTTAGTTTGAAATCTCCAAGAAGCCTGTGATTACAAAGCAGAGAAGTAACCTAAAGCAGATTTACATTGTAAGATCACCCTGGTGGCAGGGTGGGGACAGATTAGAAAAGGCAAGCCTCTGGACGAGTTAGGAGGCCAACCACTCATCAGATATTTACTAAGCACCTAGTGTATAACAGGGGATACTGTGGTCACCAAAAATATAAAGTTACGCTTTCATGATTTCCAGTCTGGTGAGGGAAGCAGACGTCAAACAAATGGTCAGACAAGTGAACATACGATTGCAGAAATTATTCTAAGTGATTACTGTGAATCGCTGTGAATACGGCAGCGTGACTGGAGAACAGGTCTGCTGTAATGGACTACCCAGCGCTCCTGATGACAGCTTCCTGTAGGGAACCATACCTCCCCTACTCCCTGTGGTGTGTCCTGTCTGAAACTTCCTTGAAGATGGACATCGAACCAAGGCTAGCCAATGAGAGTACCCTATCCTCCCGGCCCCAGTGATTGGGCTCCAGACTGGGCGTGTGGGCCAAACAAAACCAATCAGGAACTACTCTGATACTTGATAGGTGGATCAAAGTAAAGAGAAGCCCTCTCATTCTTCTGGATCACGAGTTCTAAGTGTATACGCTTGAAGCACTCGCCACCCTCTCTGATGAATGTGAGAACCAGAGAATGAATCCAATAAACATAGAGAAGTAGAGCAGAGGTGGGGGGAGAGGGGGGACTCGGACCACATTATTTGAGCCCCTAGGTCTACCTGCTTAGAGCTGAAGCCACATTTGAACTTCCCAAGTACACTGAAGGGAATATAGGAGGAAGAGCAACACAGGAGAAAACCATGAATCCATTTTAGAGGAAATGAAAGACGCTTGTGGGATAGCTGCGTGGGAATGCCTAACGGGGTCTGGATCCAGGTTTCTGGCACTCAGGAGGGAAATCAAAGATGGAGTTAGGGACTTGGGAGTCATCAAAATGCCAGTGAAAGTTGAAGTCTTAGGTTTGGCTGATCTATAGGTTGTGGAGGAAGAAGACCAAATTCTGGGGAATATCATCATTTAAAGGAAAAATAGACACACAGATGTCGACCAAAAAAATAACAAGAATACTCAGGAGAGAGGGAGGCTCCACAAGCTGAAGATGAATAACATTAAGATGTAGGCACCCTGGTGGGGCGCCTGGGTGGCTTAGTCGGTTAAGCGACCGATTCGCTTAGGTCATGATCTCGCGGTTCGTGGGTTCAAGCCCGCGTCGGGCTCTGTGCTGACAGCTCAGAGCCTGGAGCCTATTTCAGAGTCTATATCTCCCTCTCTCTCTGACCCTCCCCTGCTCACGCTGTCTCTCTCTCTCTCCTAGAAATAAATAAAAATATTAAAAAAAAAAAAAAAGATGTAGGTACCCTGGGGCCCTTGGGTGGCTGGGTCTGTTAAGCCGCTGACTCAGGTGGTGATCTCACAGTTCGTGAGTTCAAGCCCTGCATCGGGCTCTGTGCCGACAGCTCAGAGCTTGGAACCTGCTTCAGATTCGGTGTCTCCCTCTCTGCCCCTCCCCTCCTGTGGTAGTTGACTAGAGCTTCTGTAATAAAGTACCACAAACTTCAGCCATTCATGGCTTAACCAACAGAAGTTAACGTTTTTAAGAGTTGGAAGTCTTTTCCTAGAAGATGCGTCTCCAGTGCTCACTGGCTGGATCTGGGTCACATGCGCATCCCCAGGCCCATCAATGCCAAGGGGAATAAGACAACCCTGGTTGGTTCAGCGATTGGCTCTAGTTATGTGAGCTAGACACTGGAGCATAATCGCAGCTCTGCAAGTCTGGGAAAAGGGAGAGATGGCTGTCGCACAGGTTACTAATATTACGCAGTATAGCTGATGATTTAGAGAGACCATTCAAGGTAGAACTGGGCTGCCTATGGGGGCGATCGGGTCCTCGCTGGGCGGGTAGCCTCATTTGCATCTTGCATTTTGCTGCCACCTGGTGCAGGGATGTTTCTATGATGACAAATATCCACCCAGCCTTCAAGTTTGGGGGCAGAGGACAAAGCAGCTTGGTGGTCAGGATTTCAAAAATGCAATAGCTATTTGAATCCATTAACCACATTCTTGAATTCCTTCCTTGTCCTAATGGGTTTGCTTTTTCTACTTTTCTTTTATGCTTAGGGCAGCCCGACCTCAGGCTTATGTGCGTGCGCCACCTAGTGACGGCAACGGGCTCGGCCTGCTCGTTACGGGAATGACTGCTTTGTTCTTGGAGACACCTGCCCCCTGTCCCGCGCGAGGGAGACAGTGAGAACGGACCACACTGAGAGGATTAGTTGGGCATAAGACAGAGCCCTCACAGATGCATGGCAGGTATGTTATATTTTCCATTTCTAGAGCCTCCCTCTGCCACCCCTCAAGCCTTTCAATATCCTTCCATGAAAATAAAAACCCAGAAAACTATAAAAAGGTTTGTTCCTCCCTTAACCTGGCGACCAGCCTTAAAAATAGGAGAGAACGGGGGCGCCTGGGTGGCTCAGTCGGTTAAGCGTCCGACTTTCGCTTAGGTCATGATCTCGCGGTTCATGGGTTCGAGCCCTGCGTCCGGCTCTGTACTGACTGCCAGCTCAGAACCTGGAGCCTGTTTCAGTCTGTGACTCCCTCTCTCTCTGACCCTCCCCTGCTCACGCTGTCTCTCTCTCTCTCCTAGAAATAAATAAAACATTTTAAAAAAATAGGAGAGAAAGAGAGCAGCGGACCCAAGAGGATCCCCCTCAGCATGCTGGTCACCTCGGTGTCTTTCTTCCTGTTGCGTGTCTCCATCCAGCCTAGCCCTTCCTCCTCTCTGTCCCCTTCCTTCTGCTGCATAATTCTCTCCGACAGGTCCTCTGCTGACCCTGTTCTTTCCCGACACTTTGCTGCATCTTCAAATTTATCATACAATGCCACTTTACCTAAATACCTGACTTCTTCACAACAGAAATACAATTGCATAAATTTCTCTGATAACACCTGATAATTCACGCCCCTTTTGTCCAGAGGCTGCCATTTCCCTGACTCTCCTATCTGAGGACCAGGAGGCCAGGTTGACATGCCCTTAGCTACGCATTGCCCTATTCTTCTTTTCCCAAAATGTCTGCCTTGTTTTCCGACTTAAATCGTCAGTCTATAACATTTTATCTCCTTTCTGAACAATAGCAATTAAACGTTTATAAAATGTATAACAATTTATAAAAAAGAAAATTTGTTTTTATAAAAGACAAGTATATGATTTCACTCGTATGTGGAATCTAAAGAACAAACATAAGCAGAAACAGATCCATAAGTATAGAGACGGATCTGCTGGTTGTCAAAGGGGAGAGGGTGGGGGCTGGGCAAAACGGGTGAAGGGAGTGGGAGGTACAGGCTTCCCGTTATGGAATGAAGAACTTGACAGGGATGAAAGGTGCAGCACAGAGAACACAGTCAATGGTGTTGTAAGTGTGCTATGTGGTGACAGATGGTCGCTACACTTGTGAGCACAGCATAATGTATAGACTTGTCAAATCACTGGTGTACACCTGAAACTAATGTAACATTGTGCGCCAATGATACTTAAATTTTTAAGAAGTTATATATGCACATGGTCAAAAATCAAATATCTATCTATATATATATTTACATATATATATACATATGTATGTATATATATATATTAAAGTTCATTTTGAGAGAGAGAGTGTGTAAGACTACAAGGGGTAAAGAGAGAGAGAGGGAGAGAGAGAACCCCAAGCAGGCTCTGCACTGTCAGTGTGGAGCCCGATGCAGGGCTTGAACTCACGAACCATGAGATCATGACCCAAGCTGAAATCAAGAGGTGGATGCTTAACCAACTGAGCCACGCGGTGGCCCCCAAATCAAGTATGTATAAAGATATAAAAATAGCAAAAATCTATGTCCCTCTCCCTTCCTTTACTGCCTATTCCAGAATCACCACTGTTAATACTTGTGCATCTGTGATGGTTTGCGTCATAGCTTGGCTTGGGCTACGGTGCCCAGTGGTTGGCTCAAACACCACTCTAGAAGTTGCCGTGCAGATATATTTTAGATGTGATAAACATTTGCAATCAGCAGACTTTGAGGAAAGCAGATGGTCCTCCATGATCTGAAGGAAGCCTCACCAAAGCAGGTGAAGGCCTTAAAAGCAGACTGAGGTTTCCTAGATAAGAAGGGACATCCCTCAAGAGCACAACATAGAAATCTGTCCCCGAGTTTTAGCTTGCTGCTCTGCAGAATTTGGGTTCAAGGTTGCAACACCAGCTCTTCTGTTTTTGTTTTGAGAGAGAGAGAGAGGGTACAAGTGAGCATGAGGAGCAGAGAGAGAGAGAGAGAGAACTCCATGAGGGGCAAAGAGAGAGGGGAGAAAGAGAGTGAGAAGTGGGCTCATGTTCACCTGAAGTGCGGCTGGAGCTCAACCGATGAGGGACTTGAACTCACAAACTGTGAGATCATGACCTGAGCCAAAGTCAGATGCTTAACCAACTGAGCCACCCGGGCGCCCTGCAACATCAACTCTTACCTGAATTTCCAGCCGACCAGCCTACCTTGTGAATTTCAGACGTGCTGGCCTCCAAAACTGGGTAAGCTAATTCCTGAAAAATCTCTCTCTCTCCCTCTCTCTTTCTCTCTCTCTCCTATTGATTCTGCTTCTCTGAGAACCCTGATTAACATTCATGCTGGTGATGGACAGCTCTCTCCCCCAATCCACACACTGCTCTCCTAGTTAACTAGGAGTTGTTGCAGCTCTCTGTGGCCATGCAGAAGAAGAGAAGTAATATGAGCCCCTTCCCAATGCCTGACCCATCACACCTCCTCACTCTCTTACTTTTCTGGGTGGCTGGCAGGGTGACGCTGAAAGCATCCTTGGCAACCAGGAGCTGAAGGTGGCATCCTGGATCCTTTAGTAACTATGTGGAGCAGAGCCCCCTCCTCCCCACCCTGGCCCCTTAGATCTTGAACGTTCTCACCTAGATGTCCCTGGACTGTTAGGTACATTGTAAGTACATTTCTACAGCTTTCAAGTGATTGCATTTTGGATCTGTTTACTAAATGAGTTTAACATATCCTGACTAATTCAGAAATTGGTCCCTTGGAGTGGAGTGCTATGTAAAATAAATGCCTAAAGCACAAGGCATTGGCGTCCCCGATGCATAGTGGGGGGGTTAGGAACTGATGTCACTGGCTGACCAGCTGGCGTGTCCTCTGATGTTTGGTAAGACAGTGCTAGGTCTGTTGCTGTGGTGACTTGACAGGCAGATACAGGTCTGACTGCACCCATACTTCTAGAGCAGGTGGTCGGAATGAGCCAGAATGTATGAGGTGGCTGCCTCTCGCTGTGTGTAGCTGGGTATTACTAGAAGGAGAGGAGCTGAGACCAGAGTCTCCTGGTTTGGAAGCAGAAGAAGGGAATGAAGAGTCCAGAAACTCGGGGATGCTGTAGATTTTGAAAAGCTAACTGCTTCGGTAGCATAAAGGGCAAGAGGCAAGACTTGTTAGCCTGTGTCAGAGGCCTCTCATTAAGACATCTCAGGCCAACGAAGATCTCATTTCAGTCTTACCCAATTGTTCCATGTGGTTTTCAAGGCAGCTGTCGCTAAATTGAGAACAGAGGCGCTCAGGGGCAAGGATGTCCCTAAGTTATGAAACAGGTTAAGGACCCCATCTGGAAAAGAACCCCGGGTGTGGCTCCTGACAGGTGCACAGGGTAGAAGCAAATAGAGTAAATGCCTTGTAAGGTTTTGAAGTGAGCATTTCCCTGAAGAAACCACAGGGATCCTGACCTTAAAAAAGTCTTTGTTAAAATAAAACAAATTTTGTGCTCCCAGATTTGCGGATGTCAGGCCGCAAAAGCTGAATAGTCCTCCGGAAGCACTACTCTTTACCACCTGCTTTAAGATTTCTGTTCATCACAGGTTTCTAGTATTTTGATTAAAATGTGTTTTGGTGTAGTTTTCTTAGCGTTTCGTCTGTTTGAAGTTCATTGAACTTCTTGGATTGGTAAATATATACTTTTCATGAAATTTGGGAAAATGTTGACCATTATTTCTTTGAATATTTTTCTTTCCATCTCCCAACTGCCCCCCTCTCCCCCCCCCACCCCAACTTCTGAGACTTCAGTTAGATATATGTTAGGTCCCTAGATATTGTCCCACAGCCCAGAAATGCTCTGTTTATTGTGTTTTCCGGTCTTTTTTCTCTGTGTTTCTTTTTAGAGAGTTTCTACTGCTATGTCTTCAAATCCACTAATCTTTTCTTCTGAAGTATCTATTAATCTGTTAATTCCATATAGTAGATTAAAAATGTTCAGATGTTTTTCTCATAACTTTTTTGAATGTTTTATTTATTTTTGAGAGAGAGAGAGAGAGAATGCTAGGGGAGGAGGGACAAAGAGAGAGGGAGACAGAGGATCTGAAGTGAGCTCTGAGATGACAGCAGAGAGCCCAACTTTGGGCTCGAACTCACGAACTGCAAGATCATGGCCCCAGCCAAAATCAACAGCTGGACGCTTAACTGAGCCACCCAGGTACCCCTGTGGGTCTTTCTTTTGATTGAATTTCCTCCTGGTGGTTGGCATGCATGATAATTTTTCATTGGCTCTAGACATTCTGGATTATATTTTTTTAGGTGCTAGACTTTATTGAATTCCTTTAAATATTTGGGGAGTTTTGTTCTGGGGCACAGATGATTTATGTGGAATTGATTAAATCTTTCTGAGGCTCACTGTTATGCATTGTTAAGGCAGGCTCAGAGCAGCCACTAGCCCAAGGCTAATGTGACCCCACTATTGAGACTATATGCTCCCGAGGACCCTGCACAATGCCCAGTATTATATATTTTAGATGTTTATTTATTTTTGAGAGAGAGGGTGAGAGAGGGTCAAAGGGAGAGGGAGACAGAGAATCCCAAGCAGGCTCCGTGCTGCCAGCTCAGATGTGGGGCTTGAACTCACGAATCATGAGATCATGACCTGAGCCAAAATCAAGAGTCAAATGCTTAATCGACTCAACCACCCAGGCGCCCCCACGATGCCCTATGTCCTTGTGTTCTGGCTGGTGGGAACACCAACAGTTCCCAGTCCTATAAGAGCTCGAGGGATTTTTCTTCTTATTCTTTCCTGGCCGGGTCTCCCTTGGCCCTGAGTAGTCTCCTCACTACAGTTGAGTGAGTTTTACAGATCATTGCTCCACCTTCAAACCCAGCGCACTCCCTGCAGGTCCCCAAAGCCTTCTGTGTGTATAGCTCGTTCCTTTTTAGCCACCGTCACCCTCTTGAACTCTGAATTCTGTCCCCCCAGTTCAGGAAGATGGCGGGGCTCCTGTGGGCTCCCTCTCCCTGTGCTGTGGCCTAGAAACTCTTTTCAGGCAGAGAGCTGGGAAACTCACTTCAGACCATTATCCTCCGTTGCCTGTCCTTCCCTATCTGTAAGTCGTTTCCTGGTTTTTGCCCAGTTTTCTAGTTAAGACAGGAAGATGAATCTGGCCTCGTTATTCCACCATCACTGGAAACAGGAGTCTCAACACCCGCTCCAGATGAGGACATGGAGGAGAGTGGGTACGAAAGTACCACAGTCAGGGACTGAACATTCTCTGGGCTCTGTCAGACGTTGTGTTGTTTTTTTTTCCCTTCTAATCTTTATTGGGTATAACCGACAAATAAAAATTGTATATATGGGGTACGTCCTGATGTTTTCATATATGTATATACGTATCCACTGTGACATAATCACCATAATCAAGCTAATGCACATGCGCATGTCCTCACATATTTACCATTTTCTCTGTGTGTGTGTGTGTGTGTGTGTCTGTGTGCGTGCGCGTGCGCTGGTGTGCGGCCCTTCTGGCTAAGCGAGGGCCTGACCTGGTCTGCCCAGGAGCCTGCTGACCGCCAGCAAGTCTCCCAGACCCCGCCCCTCACCTGGGGTCCCG
>NW_027529438.1:328430-332645 GCF_008692635.1 Crocuta crocuta
CTCCCGGTCCCACTCGTGGACGGACGTGTTCTACTGCCCCGAACCTTCATGTAGTGCTTTCTGCAAACGTTTGCTGTGACAGGTGAGTGACAGTGTGGAAAACAGAGTTGTCTGTGCAGGCAGCTAAGGACTCCGTGCAAACGCGAACGCATCTGCACAGGGACAGGGAGGGGTGGGTGTGTGACGCTGTGCCTCTGTTAATTATTATTTTTGATTTAAAAAATTTTAATCATATTTGAGAGATAGAGACCAGAGCAGAAGCAAGGGAGGGGAAGAGACAGAGGGAGACACAGAATCCGAAGCAGGCTCCAGGCTCTGAGCTGTCAGCACAGAGCCCCACTTGGGGCTTGAACCCACGAACTGTGAGATCCATGGCCCCAGCACCCAGCCGAAGTCAGACGCTTAACTGGCCTGAGCCACCCCCTGCTCCAGGACTAAATTTTTATTTTATTTATTTTGAGAGAAAGCAAATGGGTGAGGAGCAGAGAGGAAGAGAGAACCCCAAGCAGGCTCCCCGGTGTCAGCATGGAGCCGGACATGGGGCTTGAACTTACAGACCCTGAGATGATGCCCTGAGCTGTCATCTCAGACCAAGCCCAGCTGTCACCAGGTGCCTTTACTTAACGTTTAAAGTTAGAACTACCGTAGTGCCTTCAGCCAAGTGCATGAGAAGGATTAGGATTTCTTGAAGGACGCAGGTGAGGAGCTTGACTAGGTGGTTCTCATGAGCGTGAGTGACAACTGTGTTTCCATCTCCTAGCGTTAAAATGCTTGTGTGGCTGCAACAGAATTGGAACAGGGAGGGGCACCTGGGTGGCTCAGGTGGTTAAGCGGCTGGCTTTGGCTCGGGTCATGATCTCACCGTTCATGTCCGGCTCTGGGCTGACAGCTCAGAGACTGGAGCCTGCTTCAGATTCTGTGTGTCTCTCTGCCCCTCCCCTGATCTCTCTCTCTCTCAAAAATAAATATTAAAACAAACAAAACGAATTGGGGAAGGGTGGAAAAAAAGCCGTGCTTCAAGTTCCCAAGCACAGTGCTGGGCCCTGGATTTGCTCTGAGATTTCTGAAGATCACACAGCTAATGAGGAAGAGGTTTTTGGTTGATGTGTTTTGCTGCGCTTTATGGAATATTCGTGGGGCAAAAGATGTAAATGTTTTGTGCAAACCAGAATGGCGGGTAGCCAGAGACAAAACTGGATTGCAAAGGGCTGCAGAATTTAGGATCCGTTAATCGCCCTAAACCACAGAGCAGCTGTAACCTTGTCTGAGCAGGAAGGAGCCACACGGCTCATCAGACCCTCCTGGGGGAACCGGCCTCTCTACCCCTACCCCCGCAGCTACACAGGAAAAAGAAAATTTGATGTGTTTTAATTACCTACAATGTGTGTAAACCGGAGCCACTGCCTTTACCAACTAGCTGTTTTGCCCCGAGATAGGGAATGACCTTGGCGTAAGAGGAAAGACTGGACTTTGCTATACTTGGGAAAAAATTATTTCTTGCGTTTATGGTTCGGATTTCCTGATACAGCTGTTTGGTATTCAGCAAGTATCAGCAGTATGGTAATGACTTCTACAGGAAGTGGAGCAGAGATCTCAACTGAGAGTTCATAACCCCAGAAACTGAGTGCTGTTAGCTTTGATTTCACAAGACTCCTGAGCTTATCAACCATTGCGAAGGAGAGCTGCAAAATCGAGGAGGACAGGGGTTCTTAACCCGGATGGGGGTCAGGCTACGCTCCGGGCAAGGGGCCTAGTCTCCCTCTAATTCTGTGATCTGGTGAAGTACGTTTTCCTGGAGAGGAGCCTGCCCCTTTTATCAGATTCTTCACGGTCAGTCACCTCAAAATAGAAGGAAGAACTGTTGGCATGCGGGTCGGTCATTAAATCAGACCGCACTTCACAGGAAGGAGGTCACTTAAGGGAATCTGGAGACAAGGTGCTGTAAGTGCGAGGCAGCGCTGGTGGGAAACACTGACTTCCCCATCTCTCTTGTAGGTCGAGTGATCGCTACGTTCACGTGCTCAGGAGAAAAGGAAGTAGACTTGGCTGTCAAGGATGCAAAGGCTGCTTTTAAAATATGGAGTCAGAAATCTGGCCTGGAGCGCTGCCGAGTGCTTTTGGAGGCTGCCAGGATGATAAGGGTAGGTTTTCACTTTTGCCTCTTGCAGAACCAGCCCCTTGCGTCACTCTGAGGCTTCTTTGTGCTGATTTGCAGTTAGACTTTGATGTTCTGTTTGGTTAGGCCTTTTTCTTATGACATGGAAACACGTATTCTTTCTCTCTCTCTCTCTCTTTTTTTTTTCATTGAGAGAGAGGGCACAAGTGAGAGAAGTGGGGCTCACCAGAAGTGGGGCTCCTGTTCCCTGGAAGGGGCTCGAACTCACAAACCGAGATCATGACCTGAGCTAAAGCCAGATGCTTGATCACCAAAGCCACCCAGGAGCCAAGGAAAAACCTTTTCGTTTGATCGCCTGTGTGCATATACAGGACATGCTTTCTTTGATTAATTGCCTTCTGGATGTTGGCTCTCTGTGACCTCTCCCTTGGTAGGTTGCTTTCTCTTTGTTATAATGTGTCTTTTGAAGCTTGTCTCCTCTCTCTTTTTTTTTTTTAAATTTTTATTTATTTCTAGAAGAGAGAGAGAGAGCGTGAGCAGGGGAGGGTCAGAGAGAGAGGGAGATACAGACTCTGAAACAGGCTCCAGGCTCCGAGCTGGCAGTCAGCACAGAGCCCGACGTGGGGCTTGAACCCACGAACCGCGAGATCATGACCTAAGCAAAAGTCGGACACTTAACCGACCAAGCCACCCAGGCGCCCTGTCTCCTTCTCTTTTTAACTCTGTACTGGTTTCCTGCTTACTTTTTCCTCTGGTGACTCTTAAGTTTTCTTTTTCAGATGCATTTTCTACCTTAATTTCCTTGGAAGATTTCATAGATGNTGCTGTCTCTCTATCTCTCAGAAATAAATAAAACATTAAAAAATGCTCTGTCTCTGTCTCAAAAATAGATAAAAAACAAAAAAATTTTTAAAAGCAAAAGGACTTAGGTGCTTATTACAGAAAATTAGAAAATTCAGAAGGATGTAGACCAAAATACAAATCGTGGTTATCTCCAAGTTATAGAACTCTGGTGATTTTTTGTTCTCATGAGTGTGTTAAGTCAGAAACTGCAATTCCAAAGCATTTGTATATCTAAGTGAATTTCCAGAACCATTGGCTCAGTTGTGATCATGTGACTCATGGTGTCCTTTACGACTCGTATTGCAAGACACATCTGGTTTATCAAGTTAGAGTTTATTGGAGATGTTTGCTTGTCGTGCGGAACAATCGTAGAACAAATTACTCACCATCCAAGGCTTTACTGTACTTTGTTTTAGGAAATTAAGAAGGGGTGTGTGTGTGGGGTGCGGTGGGGGGAGAGGATGGAAGACATGAGCATAGCCAGGTTAGAGGAAGAGCCGGGTTATCACTCACAGTCAAATGCAGCAGCTAGAGCAGTGCCTTAGCACTAGTTTTCTGCGCCACAACCCCGGCGGGGAAATAGAGGGATGCAGACGTTACCCTCTTGGATGCAGTGGGCTGCCCCACAGGACGGGAACCCTGAAGTTATGAGTCTCCGTTTATACAGTAGCCGCTGTCACGTTGTGCGTGCTCTTCTCTGCAGCGAGAGAGATTACTCTTTATTAAACAGAGATCCAGGGTTAAGGTGTTACTGGGCTTATTTCCCTGGAAAATAGGCAGATTTCCCCAAAAAGGGTAAGCAGAGAACTTTCTATCTCATCTCTCCAGGCACCTCTATCCTTAGGGAAACACTGTGTCTGTTTTCATTGGCTTTTGATTCTCCGTCATCGGGCTAAGGTCCTTTACTCAGAAAGTCTGGGCCACACAAAGATGTCAGAATGTTCCTGGAGAATTTTCTCCCAACTAAGTATTTTTCCCTATTATTAAAAAATTAATTTGGGGGCGTCAGGGTGGCTCAGTCGAGCAATCCAACTCTTGATCTTGGCTCAAGTCATGATCTCCTAGTTTGTAGGTTCAAGCCCGCCTTGGGCTCTTCTTGGAGCCTGCTTGGAATTCTGTCTGTCCCTCTCTTCCTCTCTCCCTCTCTCTCTCAAAACAAATAAAATCTTAAGTATTTTAAATTAGACCAAAAATAATAAAGCAGGTAATTTATTATTTTAGTTTTTCACTTTGTCTTAGCACGTAAACATTTAAGG
>NW_027529438.1:332749-350901 GCF_008692635.1 Crocuta crocuta
TCTCTCTCTCCTAGAAATAAATAAAACATTAAAAAAAAAAAAAGAACTTACTAACTACAGAAAACCTATTTGGTTCACATAAATTGCAGTGTCAGGCCTGCCTAGAGTATCTCCTGATCTTAGCTAGCGTGCACTGGGCGGGACACCATAGAAAGTGTGGGCAGAGGGCTCAAGTGTGCTTTGAAAGTGTGCTGAGGAGGGAAAACACTCAGTGGTCACAACAGCCTGCTGGTGTTGGGCCCCCGTGGAATCAGACGTTGTCTGTGTCCAAGAGCACAGGGTCGGGGCTAATTTATTTAGAACTTGGCAGCTTCCTGTTTTAGAAATAAGTTTTGTAAAGGCAGAGAATGGATCTATACCTTTTTTCTTAATAATGAAGGTAGAATGACCCTGTCAAAAGTCTTTATTCCTCAGGTCTTTGTAGCAATATGACATGTTCAGATTTCACTGTCAAGGCTTCCCTTTCCTGTATTTCCTACTGATTTCTATATTCCTGCTCCCTCTTTTCTGATGTGTGTACTGTCAATACATGTTTGTGATAATTTCAGTCACCATTCCACTTGCTTCTGGTCTGGCTCACCGCTTACCTGTTTCAATAAGACAGTGCTACACCTTGTCATTTGTTTGATTCACCTTTTATGTGTGTGCACATACTCCCCCTCTTGTTTATTTTACATCGGGTCCGTAATAGCAAATGTCTATTTCTTACATGCTCCATTCATTCAGTTCTTTCATCTTTGGGATGAAGAAAGGGGTAATTGAGCTTTTCTCCTGAGGTCAGTTTCCCAAACCTTTGCAGTCGTCCCTGGACCATCTCCAGCATCTCTCAGTCATGCATGCTACAACTGGAACAGTATTTTATAAGAGAATTAATGAGTACTGACCGTTACAAAATGATTATCATGGGGCGCCTGGGTGGCTCAGTCAATTTGTGCGTCTCACTTCACTTCAGGTCATGATCTCGCGGTTTGTGAGTTTGAGCCCCGCATTGGGTTCTGTGCTGACAGCTCAGAGCCTGGAGCCTGCTTCCAATTCTGTGTCTCCCCCCTGCTCCCCGCTTGCACATGCTCTCTAACTCTCTCTCAAAAATAAACATTGGAAAAAAAGAAAATAATTATGTTGTGATTTTCACATGCTGCATGTCTTTGGGTGAATTAAAGCCGTGTGTGTATATCACCTCTCACCTGCCACTTGTGTGTTTAGCTGTCGTGTGTCATCGACTATTGTAGTGGTGATTGTCTACGCATGCAAATGTGTATATGCACATATATACATATTTATACATGTACACATATATAATATTCGCTTCTCAAACTGTTCCTTTTCTAACTGATCTGAAAACAGGATATTGCTCTTCAGTCTGTGACGATTAACTTGAGGGGGGAATAGGGCTGCTGCTTAGCAGTAAGCTTTCTCTTCCAGACATAACGGCACCACTCCTTCTAAAGTGCAAGCCACTTGCGTTTTTAAAAATTGGGCAATGTACTCTGAGTGTTGAGNCTGTCTCTCCCTCTCTCTTAAAAATAAACAAAAAAAGAATTGGCCCCTTTATCATTATTAAATGACTTTTTAAAAAAATAATAATATCTAACAATATTCTTTTGCTCTGAAATGGACTGTTTGATATTAATTTTCTTTTCCTTTTAACCTCTCCCCATTTCCATTAACATCTATGTATTCCTGTGTTAGTAAAAAATATATTGCTGTCTTTCTGTACAGCTCCTGTTGGATGCTCATGCCCTATACCTGCCTTTACCCCAAATTATCCTGTCCCTGAAGAGATCCACCCTCTGATCATAACCCATAATCATAGCCTTCAGTTGTTTATTTATTAGTTTTTCTCTTCCTTTTTTAAAAATCTTTTTACTTTTTTTTTTTAATATTTTTATTTATTTCTAGGAGAGAGNACCGACTAAGCCACCCAGGCGCCCCGCTTTTAACTTTTTTAAAATTTATTTTGAGAGAGTGTGTGGCTGGGGAGGGGGAGAGAAGGGGGAGAGAGAATCCCAAGCAGGCCCTGCACTGTCAGTTCCTGATGTGGGGCTCGAACTCCTGAACCGTGAGATCATGCCCTCGGCTGAAATCGAGTCAGACACTTAGGTGCCACCCAGGTGCCCCAAGGTAAAAATATTTTCTATTTACCCACATTTTTACCATTTCTAGTGCTCTTCTTTCCTTTCTGTGGGTTCAAGATTCCCATCTGGAGTGCTGTTTTTTTCTGCATGAAGAAATTTCCTTAGCATTCCTTGTAGTGCAGTTTTGCTAGTGATGTTCTTTTGGCTCTTGTGAGTCTAAAAGTTTTCATTTTGCTTACTTTTGGAAGAATTGTAGGTATATAATTCTAGGTGTATATTCTGTGTAGATAATTCTATAATTTTGGGTTTTTGTTTTTTAGCTTTTTAAGTTAGGAAGTTCTAACTAAACTTCTGCCCCCTCGTCTAGCAGGGCCTCCAATTACACACAGCCTGGGTGGCTTGAAGCGGTCTCATAATCACTGATGCTGTTTGGGTTTTTCCTGTTTGTTTTTCCTATGTGTTTTAAATTTGTATATTTTCCAGTGTTACCAGTACTTTCGTTTAGAACTTACTAACTAGAGGGGCACCTGGGTGGCTTAGTCGGTTAAGCGTCCGACTTTCNTCCCCCCTGCTCCCCGCTTGCACATGCTCTCTAACTCTCTCTCAAAAATAAACATTGGAAAAAAAGAAAATAATTATGTTGTGATTTTCACATGCTGCATGTCTTTGGGTGAATTAAAGCCGTGTGTGTATATCACCTCTCACCTGCCACTTGTGTGTTTAGCTGTCGTGTGTCATCGACTATTGTAGTGGTGATTGTCTACGCATGCAAATGTGTATATGCACATATATACATATTTATACATGTACACATATATAATATTCGCTTCTCAAACTGTTCCTTTTCTAACTGATCTGAAAACAGGATATTGCTCTTCAGTCTGTGACGATTAACTTGAGGGGGGAATAGGGCTGCTGCTTAGCAGTAAGCTTTCTCTTCCAGACATAACGGCACCACTCCTTCTAAAGTGCAAGCCACTTGCGTTTTTAAAAATTGGGCAATGTACTCTGAGTGTTGAGTATGTTGGGGTGTATGGCAGTGCGTCTGAAGTCTAGTCTTCGGTCCTACCCAAAGGAACGGAGGGATGAAATCGCCACCATGGAGACCATCAACAATGGCAAGTCCATCTTCGAGGCCCGCTGGGACGTGGAGACTTCCTGGCAGTGCCTGGAGTACTTCGCAGGCTTGGCTGCAACCATGGCTGGTAAGCCCCGGCCTGGCCTTCCGGGGGCAGCCGACAGGGAGGCAGAAGCAGGTCCTAGTGGTGAAAGCGGGAGGTTTGGGGCATGACACAGACCCGGGGTAAAATCCTGGGCTTCCCACTCTCTGCACGGATGGCGCTGAGAATTCCTTTACCTTTCCTTGTTGAAACTGGAGATGGTAATCCCTGTGTTCTGGGGTTATCATAAGGATTAAATGAGAGAATCTATGGGAAGCATTTAGCATGGTATCTGAGCTTCTGGCCAACTTTTTGAAAAACCAAGAGTCGGTCAGTGTTCCCACGTTTACTAGTTCTGCCTCGTTAGCAAAAGACTTCCTTGATTCTTCGTGAAGTTTACAGTAGCTGGTGCTGAACGATGTTACAGGACCAAGAGGGCCGTGCGGAGCCAGAAGTCGTACATGTGGGTCCTGCTATGGAGCCGCCTCTTATTTCCATCATTACCACCTTTTTAAAAATTTTTAATATTCATTTTTGAGAGAGACAGAGAGCGAGTGGTGGAGGGACAGAGAGAGAGGGAGACGCAGAATCAGAAGCAGGCTCCAGGCCGTCAGCACAGAGCCTGACACGGAGCTTGAACCCATGAACCGCAAGATCATGACCTGAGCTGAAGTCTGACATGCAGCCGACGGAGCCACCCAGGCGCCCCCCACTCCAATCTCACTTTAAGTTGTTATCTGTTAGATGCTCTCAGGTTTTAGAGAATTAAGTTGAGCGAACATGGGTTTGGAGGATGGATAGGATTCCTCATTGGAGTGACTGCGCAGAGGCTGCGCCTGCCTGTTGAGATGAACGGAAGAGGCCGCGGGGTGGAGCACAGCTGAGCACGGCCGTTGGGCGGAGTCTGGGGAAAAGCAGTCCTGCGCCCTGATGTCTCTGCTCTCCTCTTAGGTGAGCACATCCAGCTCCCAGGCGGGTCCTTCGGCTACACCAGACGAGAACCACTGGGCGTATGCGTGGGAATAGGCGCGTGGAACTACCCCTTCCAGATTGCCTGCTGGAAGTCCGCCCCAGCGCTAGCGTGCGGTAAGCGTGAGCCATTCTTCACCCGTGAGCCCTCCCTTCTCTCCCTCCTCTCCCTCCTCCTGTTCGTGCACGCACACGCTCATTCGCACACTCACGCTGCACATGAGAAGGGGCCTGCGTTGGGGCACCTGAGCCCCAGAGGGCCTGCGTCCCCTCCTGCCCTGCCTCGTCCGGGCTTCCAGGGCACGTTACGCATGTGGATTGCATCCATGTCATTCCCACTTTTACTTATCGTATTTATTTCTGTGATGGACAGGAAGAGCATTCATTTTGGTCCTGGAGGTCTTCTGTTTGACCGTGGGTTTGATTTAGATTTGTGCCACGTACAAGTTCTCTTACTTTCTGGACAAAGGGATTGAAACGCCCCTGTGCGTAGGAAGAAGCACGTGGTAGTGTGACTTAAGCAGAAGATACACATCCTCCTTCATTTGTCTTTTTTTTTTTCTTCTAAATGTTTTATTTATTTCTGAGAGAGAAAGAGACAGTGTGAGCAGGGGAGGGTCAGAGAGAGAGGGAGACACAGAATCTGAAGTAGGTTCCAGACTCTGAGCTGTCAGCACAGAGCCCGATGCGGGCTTGAACCACAAACCGTGAGATCATGACCTGAGCTGAAGTCGGACACTCAACCCACTGAGCCACCCGGGCGCCCCCTCCTTCATTTGTGTCTTAAGAGAGATGAAAAGGCTGGCATCAGAGGGACTGGCCAGCTGGCTTAGAAAGGTTTTTCATATGGGAAAAACTGAAGTTTTTCATACTGTTCAAAGAGGAATCAATGGGAAAAGAGGATTTATTATAGCTTAGAAAAATACAAAGTTTAAAAAAGCATTCCTAAAAAAAAAATATTACTGTTAGGACATTGTGTTGAAATTGCAGCTTTTCTCATATTGCCCCATGGTTTGCTTTTGCACATTGTCGTGTGAGCTCGAGCATCTGTGTGGCAGGGGCCCCAGCTAACCACTGGTTTTGGAAACTACCAACATATTAACCTCTCTGGCCTTCAGTTTCAAGTTTTAAAGATTTAAAAAAATTTTTTTTATTTATTTCTGAGAGAAAGAGAGAAAGCATGAGCAGGGGAGGGGCAGAGAGAGAGGGAGTC
Source organism: Crocuta crocuta (assembly GCF_008692635.1). Lineage (NCBI taxonomy): Eukaryota > Metazoa > Chordata > Mammalia > Carnivora > Hyaenidae > Crocuta > Crocuta crocuta. Next base: position 338,167 of record NW_027529438.1, read on the forward strand.
ACAGAATCTGAAGCAGGCCCCAGGCTGTGAGCTGTCAGCATAGAGCCCGACACGGGGCTTGAACCCACAAACCGTGAGATCATGACCTGAGCTGAAGTTGGACGCTTAACCGACTGAGCCACCCAGGCGCCCCTTAAAGATTTTCTTTTTAAGTTTATTTATTTTTGAGAGAGCACATATGGGAGCAGAGGAGAGGCAGAGAGAGGGAGGGAGAATATCAAGTAAACTCTGAGCTGTCAGCACAGAGCCTGATGTGGGGCTCAATCTCACGAACTGTGAACTCGTGACCTGAGCTGAAACCGAGAGCCGGACGCTCGACCAACTGAGCCCCCCAGGCGCCCGTGGAGTTGATCGTGCCTCGTCCTCCGGTCCCACCCTGCCCTCAGGGGACCACCAGTGTTAGAAACATCTTTTATGCTTGTGTCTTGGGTTTGTGCAGGTAACGCCATGGTCTTTAAACCCTCTCCCTTCACGCCGCTGTCGGTGCTGCTGCTGGCTGAGATCTACACGGCGGCCGGCGTGCCCCCGGGGCTCTTCAACGTGGTGCAAGGAGGGGCCGCCACGGGCCAGTTTCTGTGTCTGCATCGTGATGTGGCCAAAGTGTCCTTCACCGGGAGCGTGCCCACTGGCTCGAAGGTGAACATGAAACCAGTTTCGGTTCACACAAATGGCAGTGCCGGGCCCACGCAGAGTATCTGTCGGGGGCTTGTCTTCTGACCTGACCCGGCTTGAGCTGGGAGGGGGGCCGCGGGGATCAGGGGCAAGATCTGATGCGTACTTCGAAGGTGTGAGGCAGGGAGGGACGTACGGTGGGACGGCTAGGACCGCTGACGAGTGGGCGCCGCGGGGACGGAAGCCCTCGCCTGCGCCCGCGTCTGTGTCTGAGTGCACGGGGTCTGGGCTGCCACTGCGTCTCTGGTGTCTTAGTCACCGTAGAGGCCACCCCAGAAAGAAGGGTATTTGCTCAGTTTATTTCAGATGTATGGTTTTGACCTTAATTGGTAGCCTTGACCACAGCCACAGTATTAGAAGAGTTTCTGCCCGTGACTCGTGAATGAACAGTATTTTCACAATGAATCTCCTCTTCAGAATGTCAGCTGCAGCCCTGTGATCCTCTTCAGTATTCTGGAAAAGACTGTTCTAAACAGATGAAGGACAGAGTCCTTGGCAGAATCAGGGTTGTGGTCCCGTGTAGTTGAGGCTGCCCGGAGGCCTGGGTTCTGGCTGGCCTCGCCTGCGCTTCTCTGTGCATTAAGCTTCTGCCTGTGTTTGTCCTTGTTCTTTAAGATCATGGAGATGTCCGCTAAAGGAATCAAGCCCGTTACCTTGGAGCTGGGAGGCAAATCTCCCCTGATCATCTTCTCCGACTGCGACCTGGAGAATGCCGTGAAGGGAGCGCTGATGGCCAACTTCCTCACGCAAGGCGAGGTGCGCACCTGTCTGTGGCCAAGGGGCAGAAGGAGCCTCCCTCCTTCACGTACCAGCATGTTTTGAAGCTCTCTGTTTTGAAATAATTGCGGATTGCCAGAAACGTGGCACAGAGTTGAGCCTTGAGCCACGTTTCTCAGATGTTAACATTTTATCACGTTTCCTTTATCATTCTGCTTATCTCTGTACATACCTGTGCTGGTTTCTGTTTTCCCAAACGGTTTGAAAGTGCAGATACGAGACTCCTCTGTGCATTTCCTAGAAACGAGTGCGCGCTCTTACATAAGCACAGCGCACTGAGTAAGATCAGTCACCTCATGTAGACTGTTCTCAGTCCGCAGCCCCTGGTCACATGTCATTCATTGGCCAGTCATCCTTTTAGTAAAAAAAAAAAAAAAAAAACCAAAAAAAACAAGCCCCACACCATCTCTTTTCTCTGGTCTAAAACGTGGCTCAGGGAGGTGTGTTGCATTTAGTAGTTGTTGTTTGCCGAATCTCCTTTAGTCTGGAACAGTTAGCTCTTCGGTTCTTATCTTTCCAGGACCTTGACATTTTGGGGACTAGAAGGTGTTTATTTTGTAGAATGTCTGTCTGGTGTTTCCTTTTGATTAGATGTAGATGATGCATCTTGGGCGAAAGCCACCACAAAAGTGGTGCTGTGTCCCCCTTGGGGCGGTTGGCTTTGCTGAGGGCGGGTCTTCCTGGGAGGTTCCCATGTCCTCTGTGGAGGCAGGGACAGAGGCCTCTGCACCCCCCAAGCTCTCCCCTGCTCGCCTGAGCACGCTTTGGTGATTTCTGCTGGAGACATTTTCCATTATGGTGGTCCCCAAACGGTCATTTTCCAATTCTGTTATTCTTTCTACATTTGTTCCTTCTCTCTACTGTAAGAAAGAACTTTTCCCTTCTCTCATTTTGTGTGTGTGTGTGTGTTTGTGTGTGTGTCCCCACTCATTTAACATTATGGACCATGAATTCTTTCTTCGTTCTGTGGATTACAGTCCATTACTATCATTATTTCTTTGGATGCTCAGAAGATTGCAGATCTGGCTGGCGGCAGCCCCTTTCTGTGACCTTCTGATAGGTTTTCATTACTCCATGAGCACCAGTACTTGGCTGTATTTTCGGACGTTGGTATCTACAGTTCTGATGGAGCGGGAATAGTATTTATGCTCCTGTCTAAGGCTGGGTCTGAACAGTCACGATTGATTTGCGATTGTAGAGCCAGACATGGACTGTGAAACGCATCAGGTTTTTATCAGGCACATGCCCTTAGTTCTTTGTCTGTCTTCACCCTTCCTCCCTCCTGCTCTTAAATAAAATACATGGCCCCTTTCAGCCGCTGACAGGAGGCCGTAGGAGAGGTCTTGTGGCCTGTGGATCTGTGAACGGCATTAAGGAAATGTAGGCAGACAAAAAGACCTAACTTTATCTCAAAGGGCAGGGAGGTGTTTCTTGATGCTAGGGTGGTATGTCCCTAACTACACGTGGGTCCTGTTCAGTTTGGGGATAATTTTTAGAGATGGAACTAACCTTTTGTAAAGGTCTGCTGTCTCCTTTTAAGTTTAACGCTGCTGGGTTCTTTTTTTTTTTTTTTTAAATATTTTTATTTATTTCTAGGAGAGAGAGAGACAGCGTAAGCAGGGGAGGGTCAGAGAGAGAGGGAGACACAGACTCTGAAACAGGCTCCAGGCTCTGAGCTGGCAGTCAGCACAGAGCCCGACGCGGGGCTCGAACCCACGAACCGCGAGATCATGACCTAAGCGAAAGTTGGACTCTTAACCAACTAAGCCACCCAGGCGCCCCAAACGCTGCTGGATTCTGCCCCCTTTTCCTATTTCCTTCCTTGCACGCATACAAATTCACGTGTGTCCTTCAGGTGTGTTGTAATGGCACAAGAGTATTTGTGCAGAAGGAAATTATCGAGAAATTTACAAAGGAAGTGGTGAAACGGACCCAGGGGATAAAAATTGGAGATCCCCTTCTGGAAGGTACAAGGATGGGCCCCCTCATCAACCGCCCACACCTGGAGCGAGTCCTTGGGTTTGTTAAGCTGGCAAAAGAGCAGGTGAGAAACGGGGCAGAGTGGGGGGTGGGGGAGGGTGAGAATCGGTCCAGCGTCCGCGCTGTGTGCACTCGGGGTCTGTGTACCTGCCTGGTCGCGAGTCCCCAGCGGTGCCCTGCTCTGCACCTGTTGTGGAGTGACTGTGCGTCTGTTCAGGACTGCGCGTCACGGTTGTAAGTTCAACATCAAATGTGCCTTCTTTTTTCTTCTTGGGCAGGGCGCTACAGTGCTGTGTGGTGGAGACGCATACGTGCCCGAAGATCCCAAATTAAAGGACGGTTATTACATGAGCCCTTGCGTACTGAGTACGTCCTCTCCTTGTTCGCTTTTAAACAGTTGGAATTAAATGTCAGAAAGAAAAAGATATTTATCAAATACGTGTAGGGTGTAAAGCAGGGGTTGGCAAGCTGGGTCCCCACTGCTCAGAGGAAGGAGTCGACATCCTCCCACACCTCCCGCGTGCCCTTCCCCGCGCACAGCCATGTCCGTTAGTTGGGCTGAGACTTAGCCAGGTCTGCACCTGTTGTTCCGGAAGCAAGAAGCTCAAAAAAAAAAAAAAAAAAGTGCATGCTCGATAAAAAACTAACAAATTTCATTTCTCAAGAAAGTTGATGAAGAATATGTTTTTCTTTAATGATACGTGTCATCAATATAATAAGACCAATTTGTCAGGTGGTACGGCAATATTTTTAAAAATTATGTAATTTCATAACTTCTAGCACCTCCTTTGAGTCTTAAACATCCCCTGGTTTGGACAGTCAACTGCACGGTCCCCCCATTGTCCTCAAATCCAATTCTTTCTTCCCACCTCTGAGGTGACCACCACTCTAGGTACTGCCATTCTTGTGTGCCTTCCTCTGCCCTTTTACAGTATATGTCAGGATCCACAAATAAATGCCCATATGTCAAAACAGTGGTAGGGTAATAATAGGCTTTTAAAAACTGTATACGGGTTGCATTATGTTGGGTGATTTCTTACATCTTCCCTAGAAGATAGATTCAGCTGAGTTTTGTCCCTAAGGTAGACAGGGGGTCATTTTTTCAGCACTTGATTATCTGATGGATTTTAAACCTTTAGCCCTTGCTAAAAAAAAGATCCACTGAGGTTTGAAAGCTGTGAACCCAATGTCTATAACGTGGATTAGCTGGTAGTTATTAAGTGAACAAGAAAAGTTTACAGTAGATTTTTAAGGAAACAGAAAAGGTTAAACAACACTATGGTATTAACCCAAATCTATTAAGAAATACATAAGACAGAAGGAATAGTATGTGTCAAACTATAAAGAGTAGATTTCTCTGGTTGCCAGGGTTAAAGATGATTTTTGTTATAGTTTGCACATCTCTGAATACTACAAATTTTTCACATGTGTTTTACAATTAGGAGAAAAGTTATTATTATTTTAAAGGTTATTTTGAGAGAGAAAGAGTGTGAGTGGGGGAGGGGCAGAGAGAGGGAGAGAGAGAATCCCATGCTGGCAGCACAGAGCCTGACACAGGGCTCGATCTCCCGAACCATGAGGTCACGACCTGGGCCAAAATCAAGAGTTGGACACTTAAGTAACTGAGCCACCAGGGCGCCCTCGGGACAAAATTATTCTTAAACAGACTGTGAACTTGGCAAAGACCAGGGAGTGAACTTTACTCCAGCGATTCCCAAAAGTCTGGTGGCTTGTGGCCTGTGATGTCAGTGCCACTTGGACAACTTATTAAAGAGGCAGATTCCTGGCCCCTGCTCCAGACCTCCCTGAATGTAACTCTCAAGGAGTCGGGCCTAGTGATCTGCTTTTTAATAAGCCCCCAATTCATTTTTATTCATATTAAAGTTTGACAGGGACTCCAGAGTCTAGGTTAACTTTTAACGTGTGGGAGCTAAAGTCCAGGAAGTGTTAGGTTTCAGGCAGGAACCTTTCCTTGTAGGTCAGCTGTGACTTCATCTTTGCATCTCTGTTGACTTTCCAACACAGAAGTCACTGTAAACAGAGACCTATGTAAACAGGTTGAGACCTTCTCAACCTGAAGGAGATGATAAAATAGTTTTGGGAATGGGGCACCCGGGTGGCTCAAGTTGATTGAGTGACTTCAGCTCAGGTTATGATCTCACAGTTCGTGAGTTCAAGCCCCGTGTCAGGCTCTGTGCTGACAGCTCGGAGCCTGGAGCCTCATTCGGATTCTGTGTCTCCCCCTCTTGCTGCCCCTCCCCCACTCATGCTCTGTCTCAAAAATAAATGTAAAAAAAAATATTTTCTGGGACTGCTGGGTAATGCATCGTCCTGAGTCCTAGTCTGGCTAACAGTTTCCCTAAAAATTGTATCCGGATCACTAGTCTTCAAGGAATTAGGATGTAATGGGCTAGCCTTACACACAATACTAAGAATTCTGTAATGTATCTTTGAAGATAGTTCAGGTGTCCCCAACGTACAGTGTGATAACACACAGGTGCCCAGAGTACTTTTCTTCCCTTGTTATACACAGGCTCCACACCAGCTCCTGAGGGATCGTAGACTAGTCCTTGTGGACATGCCAGGAGCTGCTTTCCAGACTTCGGCTCCCGCAGAGCCGACGTTCCCAGTAGGGTTCCCGAGCTATTCTTACTGCCGTGCATTTCTAGCGCCGTCATCCCTCCCCTGACCTGGCCTTTATTACACTGTTCGCAGCTGACTGCAGAGATGACATGACCTGTGTGAAGGAAGAGATCTTTGGACCAGTTATGTCCATTTTGTCGTTTGACACCGAAGCCGAGGTTCTGGAAAGAGCCAACGACACCACTTTTGGCCTGGCGGCTGGCGTCTTTACCAGGTATGTGCGGAAGGGCCCCTCTGGCAGCTCTGCGGGGACAGGGGCCTTCCGGAGATCTGCCCAGAGATCGTTGCTCTCCTGTCCTCCCTGGGGTATACATTGTCATGAGCGTTTTCTGTTTGCTTCCGGTGAAGCCAGAAGGTGCCAGGGTAGCATGTGGTGTTGGTCCGGGCTGGCCAGGAACCTGCTGTTGAGTTTAAATTGAGCTGTAAACATCGTTGATGAAAATTCTATCCTGGTCATTCGTTGGGCAGATACGTAAGGTTCTGATCTATGTAAAGCATCAGGTTGGGTGCCTCATTGAAAACACACATGTCGGAAGTTAGAAACTTGTAACTGGGCAGTAGTAGTCTTCAAAAACATGATTTTTAGCAGCTTTGTAGTAGCTTCTAGTTGGAATGCACTGTCAAATATGTAGGCAGTTTTTTGGTTGTGTATTTATGGTACTGTTTCCACTTGTAACTGCTGTAGGTAATATTGAGCTCAATATCTCTGTCCATAAACTGTAACCACAGTGACACGAGTGAGATGTGATTTGGGAGCAGAACTTCCTGCAAAATGGTGGGAGGTTGCTTGGTTATGTACAAACTTTGATTCATCTTTGGCAGCAGGAGGAAGTTTTCTCAGACTGCTTTCCGCGTGGCATTGTGCTGTTTCTTTGGTGATCCACGAGGTTAAGTTTTTTCTGTAGCTTCATGGGGAGGAGGACCCAGGTGTCCCTTGGGGACCTGATGGGATGGCTTCTCTGAGCTCCGAAGAGAAGATCGAGGGGCTGCCGCCTTCTCATGTGCTTGTTTTTTAGGTAGACTTTCATTTTTAGAGTAATTTTAGGTTCACTGCAAAACTGGGTGGAAGGCACAGAGGTCTCCCAGCGTCCCCCTCCCCAACCCTGTTATCCGCTTCCCCCGCCAGAGCCCACGTTGGTTCTAACTGGTAAACCGACTAGGATGGACCGTAACCCCCCAAGGCCCACACCTCCGTTAGGGTTTACTTTGGGAGTTGGAGTTGTGCGTTCTTTGAATTTGGACTACGGTGCCCGCCGCTCACCATCGCACGGAGTAGTTTCACTGCCCTGCGAGTCCCTTCTGCAGACCTGCTTTTTTTGGTGCGAGGCGTGAACGGGTGAAGTCACCCCAGCACAGACCGAGGCAGTCACGAGGAGGGCGACTCCGGTGTGCTGCCGCTGTTCTAACAGCTTTGTAGCCCGAGTCATGCACCCTGCAGCGTACCCACTTAGAGCGTACGGTTCGGTGGTGTTTCGTTCGGTGGTGTTTACAGAGTGGCGTAACCATCACCGCAATCTGATTTTAGAGCGTAAACCTCCTGTGAACATGAGGAACATTCTCCCTCCTGCCGGGACCCCAGCACCACCAATCAATCTACATGCTATCTGTGTAGATTTGCTTCTCTTGAATATTTTCTGTAAACACGGCATCGTACAGTGCGTGACCTTCTGTGACTGGCCGCTGTTGGAGCAGCTGGCAGTGCCTGTGACGAATGTTCCGAATGTTCTGTCGTGTGGGCACGTTGTGCTCATCCACCCGCTGATGGATGTGGCCTTGTACCTGCTGCTCTCCCACCGGGAGCACCTTATCTGAGCCTGTGTGGAAACGTTTTACTTATGCGGGTGCGCACCTAGAGGTGCCGTTGCTGGGTCACACGGTCACTCTGCGCTGTTCTCCCACGTGGGGGCGCCGTTTCGCGTGCCCACCAGCCCCGCAGGAAAGGTTCCAGCTTCCCCGAGTCTCCTGGGCGGTGCTTGTCACTGTCTGTCCCCCCAACCCCGGTGGGGGAAGCGGTGCCTCACGCGGTTCTGATCTGCGTCTCTGCACGTGTCTTTTCCCCTTTTCCTGATATCTCAGTTGTGGTACAAAAATGTTAAATTTTGACAAAGCATAATTAATTTTTTTTTTTTGTCTGTCACTTTGGGTATCCTGCCCGAGAAGGCTTGGTCCAACCCAAGACTGTGAAGGTTTATTCCTGTTTTCCTGGAAGGGTTTTATGGGTTTTGTTCTGTTGGGTTAGGCCCGTGACTCATCTGAGTTAATTTTTGTACGTAGCGTAAGAAAGGGATCTCCCTTCATTCCTTGCGGACCCCTGGGTAGCCTGTGCTTCTATCCCTTTTCTCCCCATTGAACTGTTTGGGCCTCCTCGCTGCTGCTGCGTACTTGATAGATGCTTTCGGAGGAGACTCTGAAGCTCACGTCCTTCTGTCTGTTTTGCCTGGATGCCACAAGGTGGTAAAACACTGAAGAAGCAAGAATTTGGCAGCATCTCAAAGCGGGTAGAGCCGGCGGTCTCCCCTTCCCTGCGGAGGTGGCCGCACAGTAACAGTCTGGTCTTGGCAGGGACGTGCAGCGCGCTCACAGGGTGGTGGCCGGGCTGCAGGCCGGGATGTGCTTCATTAACAACTACAACGTCAGCCCCGTGGAGCTGCCCTTCGGCGGGTACAAGAAGTCAGGTGAGGAGCTGCGGAGTGTGGGCGCGAACCCGGCCCGTAGGGATGGGGTTGTAATTCAGACCGCACACACCAGGTTCTGGAACATCCACGTGTCGGAACCCCGTGGGCAAGCACAGGGAGTCTGGGCCTCCCTGCCCCGTGGCTCCGGTCTCTGGGAATGGGAGCCACACACCTTTTCTTTTGAATAGAGCCCCCCCCGAGACGTGTATTTTGGGGGATTGGGCCTTGCCCTTTGGAGGCAGAGCCTCCCAAAGTCTGAGGCAGGGGGATGGGAAAGGCCAAGCCCAGAATGTCATCCTTTTAATGGGTAATCTTGTAACAGATTTAATATAAGAAAGGGTTAGAAAATCTGTTGGTCGAGTTCAGTTCTAAGTGAGCACCAACTTTCAGAGGCGTCCGTCAATTCCTGTAGAGGCTTTCACACTCGATGGGAAGGTCTGAACGCTTTCAGATCTCAACCCAGAATAGTCGGTACCTAAAATTAAAATTCCTGTTGTAGGAATGAGATATGGGTTCCCCAGCCCCGAAGGCCAGTGGGTCACTTCTCCCGTGCCTCGCTCTACAGCTGACAGGCACACTTGAGGGCTTTGTCCCAAGCCCTGTCGTTCTGTGTTCTTCCCCAGAGCGGGCAGCTGTCTTCGAAGGTCCCTGTGACTGTTGAGGCCACCACCGTGGTGGCTCTTCCTCACCCTTCTCTTCCTTTCAGGGTTTGGCAGAGAGAACGGCCGTGTGACCATTGAATATTATTCACAGCTGAAGACTGTGTGCGTGGAGATGGGTGACGTGGAATCTGCTTTTTGAGACTACGCAGCGAGCCCCGTCTGCGTGGCCAGGTGTGGAACGGGGTCTGGGCCTCAAGGGCGGCCACACGGCTGCCTTCGTTTCGAACCCAGAATTGTGTCCCTCGGGATAAGAGAACAGCTCGGTGTTCTTCCTTCCTCACTTCTCAGTCTCCTTCCTGATTGAAAATGTGCATAAGTGCCTTTTAGATAATCAAGAGAGTTGTGATTTTCTCAAGGCAGATTTCCGTACACTCTTTAACACACTTCTAGAGAATAGGGAGAGGCACCAGGATTATACTTCGTCTGTGGCTTTGACCGACTGCGCTCCTTCTTCGGCTCATTTCAGAGACCTGGTATCTGGTTCAGTTCCTGGTGGAGCAAGTAGAGCTGATTTCTGCCCCCTGACATTTTGGAGCTCTGGCCCCTTGTCATCGGTTGCATTGCGAAAGCCGACGGTCGGGATGGAAATACTAGCCAGGGTCACGTTCAAGGTGCTGCTTCACTTGCTAGAGTAAATCCTTCGTTTCCACTCAGTGCTGATGAGGAAGCTGGCGTCCAGTCCTTGAACTACAGCTTTCTCCCTTTTTAGATCCAAAATAGTTGTATGCTTCTGGGGCCACACTGCAATGAAATAAATCACACTGTTCATTCTTTCAACTTCGGGGCGCCTGGCGTCTCCGTTGGTTATGTGTCCAACTCTGGCTCAGGTCATGATCTCCTTTGTGAGTTTGAGCCCCACACGGGGCTCTGTGCCAACAGCTCAGAGCCTGGAGCCTGCTTCCGGTTCTGTGTCTCCCTCTCTCTCTGTCTCTCTCTGCCCCCTACCCACACCCCCGCTCCCACTCTGTCTCTCTCAAAAATAAACATTAAAAAAATCCTTTCAGCTTCATGTTATAAAACTAAGCACATCTGAAGGTTATAGTAGTTCACAGCGTAGGGGCCAGGGTTCAGTGAGTGTGGAAGGCAGGGGGTTCGTCCTTTGTACCTAGTCCGCGAGGCCGGGCTGGACTTGCTGTGATGAATGTTCGTGGCCTGTGGGAGCTTTTAGGCTCCATGTTCTTGGCACCCTGACAAGCAGAGGCTGGCTGGCGGAGCGTCCGGCCACGGTGACTTCTCACGCTACCGCTCTCTCTTCCTTCGAGGGAAATAGTTGGTGTCTGATAGCTGTGTTAGTCAGGGCTGTCCGGAGAAGCGGCGCCATAGACCAGAATAATGGGATAGACAGGCATGCGCAGGGGAAGATTGAGTCTAAGAATCAGCTCAGTGGTTGTGGAGGCTGAGAAGGTGCAGGCTTCCCTCTGCAAGGTGCGGGCCCGGGAACGCCGGTGATGTGATTCGGCCCAAGGCCCCCGGAGCAGAGGGGGTCCGGCTGAGTGAGCCCTGAGGCCCAAGAACCAGGACTGCTCGTGTCCGAGGGCAGGGGGAGACGGACATCCCGGCCCGAGCAGAAACCGGATTCACCTTCTCTCCATCGTTCTGTTCCGTTTGGACCCTGAACAGATTGGGCGATGCCTGCCCGCGCTGGGGAGAGCCGTCTGCTTCACTCCCTTCACCAATGCAGTTGCCCAAAACTTCTGCAAAGATCCTCACAGGCACACCCGGAAGTCATGTTCTACCAGCCGTCAGGGCGTCCCTCAGCCCGGTCGTGTTGCCGCCTAAAGGAACCATCACGGAGGCTAAGGCGTAGAGCTAAGGGGCGGTGCCCCTCGCCAGGCCCGCGTCCGGTTGTGTGTTGTGATGGGGAAGCCCCGTCATCTTGGAGGATGAGAACGACTCCGCAGCCTCGTGGTGGTTATTTGCACAGAGGGCACGTCTGTGATACGGGCCGGGCCACGTGATCTCACGGCGGGCCTCCGGTCCTGATGCCCCTTGCGCGGTAGGAGCTGCCCGGGTGAAGATGGGTTTCGGCTGTTCCTCTAGAGCGAAGACAACGGGGAAGGGGCACCGGTGTCTGAATCCTCATGTTCCTGCTGCCACAGGCTTCTCACTCAGATACCAGCCCCCATGTTCCGATGCAGAACCCGAATTGGAGAAGTCTTGGCTGCCACCAGGTTGAGGAGCAGGACTCCAAGCCACGGGGGAGGGGACTTTGATTCTTGGGTTTCCTGCTAACCTTCCCCGAGTCCTGGGACGTGAGTGCGCCGTGTCCTGGCCTTCTGCTGTAGTAAATTACCTCCAGCTTCGAGACTTGGAGTCCCGAGTGGTTACGCCCAGAAACCAACGTGTTGGCAGGGGCCGCACTCCCCCCGGAGGCCGCAGGAGAGCATCCTTCTCCTCGCCTCGCCCAGCGTCCAGAGCGTTCCTTGCTTTGTGTGGCTCAAAGTCCCTTCCTCTCTCTCCTGGGCCAACAGCTTAGCGTCTCTGCCTCTCTCTGCTTCCCTCTTTCAAGGTCACATGTGATGGCATTGAGAGCCTGCCAGAGCCTCCGGGGCCCTCACTCGGCTCAAGCTCCTTCCCTTAGTCACCTCTGGAGAGTCTCTTCCCACCTCAGGAGGGAACGTTCACAGATTTCCAGAATTAGGGTGGCGGGGAGCCTTACTCAGCCGCCACACCCTGCGCCGTCCAAGCGTGTTCCAGAATGTCCCCCAGCTACGGTAGTTGGCACACTTACCAGAAGAGTAATAATAGGTACAGAACACACTTCAGCCAACACGCGACCAGGAGGCCAGGCCTTCCCCTGATTTGGAAGAAGTCACGTCTTCTAGCTAGAGTCCCCTGGGCTCGTCTTTCTCCTCTACCCTCATTTTGATTTCACTTTGGAAAGTTCTGCAGAAAGCACTCTGCTCTCTCCCTCCCCATCTAATCTTCTCTCCCAGGGGGACTCCTGTTAACACTTGGGTGCGCATCTCTCCTAGAATTTTCTTGAAGGGGGTCCCTGCGGGCTCGCCCTGTGTCTGGATGACTCTGAGCTGCAGCTGGTGAGGCAGAGAGCTGCAGCTTCTCGCCCAGCGCAGGGGTCCTTCCGCCCAGTCCAGGAGCTCATCAGCCACTGGTGTGAGAATGGAGCTTTTCCCAAAATGCAGGCTCTCCTGTCCAGAAGTTTTCTACAATTCCAGAGACGCAGACTCTCAGAGCCCGAGCTGTCATGCCACTGAGCTCTTGGAAAGGACTATTTGCATAAGTGACCGGATTAGGAGGGCTGGGTTAGCCTTGCTGCTCGGCGTGGCCCAGGGACCAGCAGGGTCAGCTCCTTAGACTCAAGAATC
>NW_027529438.1:351075-403424 GCF_008692635.1 Crocuta crocuta
GCTCATTAGAAGTGCCCGAGAAAGCTTTACCCATCTGCCGAGCGGCCTGGCCATCTACATCCGTAGAAGTCCCTGCCAAGGTGAACTTCGCAGACAGGTCGAGAGCCAGCGCGTTGCTGTTGTGCTGCGCGAGTACGGTAGCCACTAGCCACGTGTGGCGACTTAACTTTTTCTTTTTTAAATTATTAATTTAAAATTATTCATTTTGAGAGAGTGAGCAGGGGAGAGGCAAAGAGACAGAGAATCCCAAGCAGGTTCCGAACTGTCACGAAGGAGCCTGGTGTGGGGCTCGAAGTCACAAACTGAGAGATCTTGACCTGAGCTGAAACCAAGAGTCGGGACACTTAACCGACTGAGCCCCCCAGTGCCCCTACTTACGTTTAAGTAGATAAAAACTCAGTTGGTTAGTTGCTTTAGCCACCCTGTGAGGACTTAATGCCACACATGGGTAGTGCGGGCACTGTGCGGGATGATGCCCAGGGGTCGCGGGTGCTGTACTGGAAAGTGCAGAGGTCAAATGTTCCCCTGGTGTCAAAGTTCTGTTGGACAGCCTTGCTTACGAGGGAGGGAACCGAGGCCCTCACTCTTCAGTTTTTGAGTGAGTTAGGAGACCACCTTTGGGGGCAAGCACTGTGAGGGGTGAAAAGAGAAGCCGGGCGGACCCCGGAGTGGGGGTTCGTTAGAACCCCTCCTTAGAACGTGAGAGGGCAGGCGGCTGAGCTGGTTGCTCACTCTTGATGACTGAAGCTTCGCCAGCAGGTGCTCCCACACGTCGCACACTGCGTGCGGGACCCTGAGCTGCCCGGGCAGCAGCGTGCGGGGCACGGGCACACTGTCGCTTGATCCTCAAGAACTTTATATGGTAAGTGTTATCCCCAGCTCATTGCTGGGAGAGCCAAGGCTTAGGGAGACTAATCAGCCTGCCAGCAGGCACATGCTGCCTGCGGGGGGGACACTGAGGTGCAGGGAGGGGGCGGGGGGGGGAAGCTGAGGTGCGTCGTGGAGAATTAGGTGCGGCTCTCTAGTTTCCATCTACCACCGAGCCCAGAATGTGTTCCTCTACAGAAACAAAGCAATCCTGGGTGCGCCTGGGTGGCTCAGTCGGTTGAGCGGTGGACTCTTGATCTCAGGTCTTGATCCCAGGGTTTTGAGTTCAAGCCCCACGTTGGGTTCTGTGCTGTGAGTAGAGCCTACTCAGAAAAACAAACTGGAGCAGTGAATGGCAATAGTTAGACCAGATTTTCTTTTCTCCACAAGACAAAGGAATTTTACAGAAATTAGCTTTGCCAAACATGGTCACTGTCTTTTTTTTTTTTCAGTTTATTGTCAAATTGGCTAATATACAGTGTGTAAAGTGTGCTCTTGGTTTTGGGGATAGATTTCCCTGGTTCCGTCACTTACAACACCCAGTGCTCACTCCAACAAGTGCCCTCCTCGATGCCCATCCCCCACTTTCCCCTCTCCCCCACCCTCCCAGAAACCCTCAGATTGTTTTCTGTATTTAAGAGTCTCTTATGTTTGCCTCCCTCCCTCTCTATAACTTTTTCCCCTTTCCCCTCCCCCATGTTCTGTTAAGTTTCTCAAGATCCACATGAGTGAAAACATATGATATCTGTCTCTGACTTATTCCACTCAGCATACCACCTTCCAGTTCCATCCATGTTGCTGCACATGGCATGATTTCATTCTTTCGCATTGCCAAAGGGCATTCCATTGTATATACAAACCACATCTTTATTCATCAGTTGATGGACATTTAGTCTCTTTCCACAATTTGGCTAATTATTGAAAGTGCTGCTGTGAACATTGGAGTACATGTGCCCATAAGTATCAACACTCCTGTGTCCCTTGGGTAAGTTCCTAGCAGTGCTATTGCTGGGTCCTAGGGAAGTTCTATTGTTAATTTTTTGAGGAATCTCCACACTGTTTTCCAGAGGGGCTGCACCAGTTTACATTCCCACCAACAGTTTAGGAGGGTTCCCACTTCTCCACATCCTCGCCAGCATCTTTTGTTTCCTGATTTGTTCATTTTAGCCACTCTGACCAGTGTGAGGTGGTATCTCAGTGTGGTTTTGATTAGTATTTCCCTGATGACGAGTGACGTTGAGCATTTTTTCATGTGTCTGTTGGCCATCTGGATGTCTTCTTTGGAAAAGTGTCTATTCATGTCTTCTGCCCATTTCTTCACTGGAGTATTTGTTTTTCAGGTGTTGGAGTCTGGTAAGTTCTTTATAGGTTTTGGATACTAACTCTTTATCCGTTAAGACCTGGCCGTTCTCTGTGGCAGCAATTACAGGCTGCATTCTGCCAAGCCCGAGGTGCTGTTAGGGGGGGGGCCTGGGAAAGGAAACGGCAGACCTCTGGGCTCCCCACTCAGTCACAGCACCATTTTACATGGTGGGGTTCCTTATAAAACTTCATTTGAGCCCATTCTATGATAGCAGAATGACTGAGATGGATCACATGGCTTTGAGAAGCCTCCCCTGATCAGACTTCAAACAAAGGTGAAAATACCGGTCCCCGCAGATGTCCCCTGGCACCTAGACTTGATGATGAGAAAGGAAACCACCACAAGTTTGCCGAGCCGACGTGCACCTTAAAAACCAGAAAACAAAGAAAAACCAACCAAAAACCACAAAGCCATAGTAGCCTAAATTCTTAATGCGTGATTTTTTTCAAGTCAGGACCAAAAAAGCTAACACTCATCATCACGACCATCTTCTGAAGGACATTTTAATGTAAGAATCCAAGTTTAAGCTTTATGAAAACAGCCCTTGTTTTGCTTATGTTGCTCCACGCTGGGGCAAACTTCTCACAAACTATGGTGGAGTGTCCATTGCGCCGGCCCTGTCTCCTCACCGGATGGCTGGAGGGCCCTGGGTGGTCAGCTGGCCAGAGCGTCCCAGCCTGAAGTGACGCAGGGGTACAATGGGGAAAGCATGGATTTGAGAGTTGGGGCGGGTTCAGGCCCGTCTCTGATCCTCACAGGCCATGGAGCGCTTGAAACGTGACAAGAACAACTAGAGAACGGAGTTTTGTTTTATTTAAAATTTATTAACTTGAGGGGCACCTGGGTGGCTCAGCTGGGCGTCCAACTCTTGATCTTGGCTTAGGTGATCTCTCAAGGTTTGTGGGTTCGAGCCACACGTCGGGCTCTGCACTGACCATACACAGAGCCTTCCTGGGATTCTCTCCCTCTCGCTATGCCCCTCGCTCCCGCTCCCTCTCCCTCTCAAATAAACATTTTTTTTAAAAAGTCTATTGGGGCACCTGGGTGGCTCAGTCGGTTGAGTGTCCAGCTTCAGCTCAGGTCATGATCTCATGGTTCGTGGGTTCGAGCCCCGCGTTGGGCTCTGTGCTGACAGTTCCGAGCCTGGAGCCTGTCTTTGGATTCGTCTCCCTCTCTCTCTGACCTTCCCCTGTTCATGCTGTCTCTCTCTCTCTCTCTCAAAAATAAAAATACATTAAAAAAATTTTTTTAAAAAGTCTACTAATTGGAATGTAAGTAGCCATGTGGCTCACGGCTACTGTACTGAACAAAACAGGTGTAGACACTGTACTTCTGTTAGTGGTGTTCACGGTCACGTTCACGCAGGGGCAGCTCTCTCTGCCAACCAGCATCCCTCTCCAAGCCAACTAAACCTTTTACATTTTCCACATTCTGTTGTAAGGTGTCTTTCCCCATTTGGACCTATGCAATCAGATCTCTCTTAAGTTTCATACTTAGTCATAATTAGCTTTTCAGCAATAGAAGCAATCTTGAATAGAAATTAAAAAAAAAAATCCTGTTGTTACCTTAGCATTAGCAGCAAGCGAGAAGACAATTATATACCCTAAGGCTAGAAGACTTTCCTTCCTTGAGCCCCAGCTTGCCACGGCTGTGGCATGATTATGATGAACAAGTCACCACAATCAGACATTCTCCCAGCTTCACCTAAACAGCCTCTGGCGGGGTGAGGAGGGGCGCTCACTGTCCGTCCCCTCATTCATCTAGTAGGAACAGGCTACCTTTTTTTAGACAAAGGCTCCAACAAGAAACAAGAGCTAGAGTCGGGGTTAGGTATGAGGCGAGTGCCAGCTAGGTCTTTATTATATTTAGAAAAAAAAAATAACTGAAAATAAAGGCAAGTCACTCAAAATGAATGAGAGGTTGTAAACAGCCTGGGATTCTTCAATGGCAGCATTTGGACGCCCCACCCAAGCCAGTTTTAACCCAACCGAGATGCTGGAAGGCAGAGCACACAGTTGTGCCCAAGAGGCCGAGGAGGGCGATGGAGCCGATGGCGCCCCAACTCCGCTTGCTGGGTTCTGCGACAGAAGAAAGAGAAGTGACTTGGGGACCCCGAAAGGAAAGCGCTTCCAATACCCACAAGCCACCCTACCTAAGGCCTCTGGGGGTGCACTCAGATCGTCTGGCCTCACGAGGCCAACCAACCTCTGGCCGAAAGCTGTTGGTATGTCAGATGCTGCACGCCAAGAAATATTTCTCTCTCTCAAAAATGAAAACGTTAAAAAAAAAAGTCCCACAACAGTATTGTTTGGACCTTAAAAAAATGATGGGATAGTAATGAGAGAAACTTTGCTCCAGGGCCTTTGGGAGTGCCCCCCCCACCCCCACCCCTTTCAGAAGCACAGCCAAAGGAATCCTCTGCCCCCTTCACTCTCGGCCACACAGTTTACAGCAGTGAATTAGGAGCAGGGGCTCCGGACTCAGGCTGCCTGGCTGTGAATCCTGGCTGACTAGTCGACACTGGTAGCTCTGAGCCTCAGTTTCCTCATCTATAAAATAGGAGAATATCATCTATCTCCTAGAATTGCTACCAGGTTCAAGAGCATACGCAAAGGTCTTAGAGCAGCAAACGACACAGAAAATGCTCAGTAAAGGGAAGTTTTGTTATCCTTAAAAGTTAATAAAAAGATGATACCAGACCTTTCACCTAAATCTCAAGTTCCTTCCCCTTTTCTTAAAGCCCCTGCTAAGAAGAAAACTAGAGTAGCCTGAGCTTGGAAATCGGTTTCCCTGGCAGACTTAGGTACTTACCTCCCGTGTAATAACCATAAGCATAAAGAACTCGCCCCACGATCCAGGCCAAGCCCAGGCCGGAAGCTACACGCTGAAATAAAAGGGCGGTGTTAGGATCGGCATTCACGAAACAGGCACATCTTCTCTCACATCTAGGGTTTTGATGACACGATGTTTTAACAAAACAAGCTAATGCTTCGCTGGATGTGGTAAAACACCAAAGTTCGCGTCACAGGTCTGTTACTTGTCTCCGGAACGTCAAAGATCTGTGATTCGTCTATTAACTGCTCACAGATGGGGGAGAGGAGTGGGGGCCTTCCAGGGGCCGGGGATGGAAGGACCCCCCCCACCCCCGCCCCGGGCTTGCCCTGGAGCACTCACATGCTGGAGCACGAGAGAGGGAGAGGCAGGCCTGGGGCTCGGAGGGTGAGCCAAGGAGACACGGGAGAAGCCCGCTCGTCTCCCTTGGGGCTGCGAACAGGAGGCGGCCTGCATCTGCATCTGTCTGTGAGGTTCCCCCCCCACCCAACCGGAGGGGGCTGGGAGGGGGCTGCGGCCGCACGGGGGTAAGGGCTCCCCTAGAAGAGGTGGACACGGAGCCCAGAATATGCGGTCTTGAACGGGGAGGTCCCTCTTCCCATCACGCTTGAGCGGGTAAAATCATGCAAGATGAACAGTCCTACCGGGGACCACCCTGGGGTGACCCATTAGGTGAGAAGGAGTCGGGAGGAAAAGGGAGGCTGCGTGGGAACGTGAAACCTCGCACGTCACGGTCTCCAAGTGCATCACTGAGGGTAAGGTCAGATTTGAGGACTTCCTGTTTGTTTAGTTGATTTGGGGTAAGGTTAACTGTCAGGTGCATGAAACAACTAAAAATACAAACCCCGGGCCCATGAGTCACTACGTGCAAGCTGGTCGCTGCCAGGCTGTGCCTGACTGTGAGGCTCAGAGTTACCATCGACCTAGGAGCAAATATTAGATGCTTGTCCTCCGAGCAGTTCTTGGGGGTGTTTTAATGAAGCACAGGGAATGGGGTCTATCTAGGGAAGAGGGACGGGACAGGGGATGGGGTGACACCAGGCTTGAGTCACCAACTAGTCTATTTAGACTGGCTCGTCCAGTCACGTGCAAGGATTGGGGCCCCTTAGAGGCACAAGGAAGTGTCTTCTCTAAGACATCAGCAGATGTGTCTCTGAAGAAAACATGAACTTCAAGGCCATGGACTACAGGTGTGCCAGTCTGGGAGCTTGTAACAAAAGCACAAGGCCCTTCAGGTACAGACCAGAGGCTCACGTAAGGCTGAGGACCAGAAACGTCAAGTGTCAGCACTCTGGTCAGAATTAAGGGGAAACTGGGGGCGCCTGGGGGGCTCAGTCAGTTGGGCGTCTGACTTCAACTCCGGTCATGATCTCATGGTTTGTGGGTTTGGGCCCTGCACTGGGCTCTGTGCTGACAGCTCAGAGCCTGGAGCCTGCTTCAGATTCTGTGTCTCCCTCTCTCTCTGACCCTCCCTTGCTCACGCTGCCTCTCTCTCTCTCTCAGAAATAAATAAAACATTGAATAAATAAATAAATAAGTAAACATTAAAAAAAAAAAAAAGAATTCAGGGGACTCTGGTCCCTGAAAGGGAAACACTCTCTATCCAGGGCAAGACCCAACTGGCACCTAATCGGGTATAGACACACCTGCTTTATTAGGGTAAGGTGCAAGGCAGTCCATTTCTCCAGCCCACAAGGCCCCGCCACCCTTCTCCCTGTTCGCCAGACAGACTCTGTGGGCTCCTGCCTCAGGACCTTGCTCTCGTTCTTTGTCTGGAAGGTATCTGACCACCTGCGGCACCTGCTCCCTCACCTTTCTAACGTTTTGCTTGGCTGTCACCTCCCCTGCTTAAATGTCACCTCTGTAATCAGCACGACCCTCACCTGACCACTCCGCTCACAGGTGTCTCCCATTCCAGGATCTTTCCATCTGCCCTGTGTTTTCCTCCATGGCACGCATTACCTATAATTCTAGCCTGACTACATGCCGTAGCCATTCGCTTTTTGTCTGTGACCCCAGCTAACAGTAAACCAGGGCCTTTGCCTGTTTTGTTCATTGTTGTAACTTCAGGGGATCAAATACTTGTAGGCCAGTAAAAACTGCAGACACGAACCATCCAGAATCAGACAGACCTGGGTTCAAATTCTGATTCTTCTACTCTTCATGTAGCCATTTGCCCTGTGACAGTTACACGGTCCTCAAGAGGTTTCCCCTCATCTGTAAAAAGTGGGGAAAATTCTACCTACTTTAAAGAGCTTTGTAAGGAGTAGTTAAATGCGATTCTTTTAAATAGAGGTTGAAGATGTTCGTTACGTGTTCCTTTCCTGTTTTCTGTAAATAGCTCAGTGAACTATCCAGACTCATGCAACCCCTCTGGAAACACTTACCGGGTGGTAAACACCTCCAACAGCTAGGAAAAATAAGAAGGGAGGATACACCTCCAACCTGGAATAGACAGAGAACATTTTTAGAAAGGGCCCCACTGACGTGTGTGGCTGTAAAATGAAGAGCCCCTTACATTCTTACTTGCCAAGTTAGAAACGTGACGGTGAGGATGGAGAAGCCGCACCACCAGGATCCACCCTCTCTTCTCTGCATGGGGGTAAGGGTAACTCAGAACACGCTGGGCCCAAGACCTTGGCTCTAACACGTCAATGTGGAAGGTCTTGGCGAATTCAAGTAGATTTCCTTCCCTAGCCCACATGTGCCCCTTCCCTAGGACTGGGAGATTCAAGCTCATCTCAACAGGACAGCTTACAAATGCTCTAGAAGAGCAATGTAACGCGAAAGATGTTTTTGAAAAGATTATCCAGAACCTCACTAAGCTAACAACTCTGAATATTTAATCTGTATACATACATATTTTTACGACTTTTTTTAATAGTTTTCTTTTTAATTTACTTATTTTGAGGGAGGGGCAGAGAGAGAGAATCTCAAGCAGGCTCCACACGGTCAGCATGGAGCCCAATGCAGGGCTTGAACTCACAAACCGTGAGATCATGACCTGAGCTGAGATCAAGAGTCAGATGCTGAACCGACTAAGCCACCCAGGCGCCCCTTTTTATGACACTTTCAGTGAGGAGCCCATGAGCAGTCTCACAGCTGCTACTCCGCACTCAGGGTAGTAAAGGCCGAGGCGCTGGGCAGAAAGCACGTATACCCGCAGACACCCCCAGAGCCCATCAGGGCCAACACTCACGTATTCTGGTGAGCGCGCTGAATGCAGTTGAAAAGGTGCCCGTTTTCAGGGTCCGTGCTGTACATGGTCGGATACTGTGAAAACAATGTGCGTGTGGATCAAATGGTCAAGAGTGGCATTCAGTGCTGAGTTACAATCAACCCTAAAGAAAACCTATCCTCCAGAAGCTTCTATTATACCCTTGACAGATGATCGCTTTCTGCTTAAATATCTGCAGAAGGGTCTCAACTCCCAGAAGCAGCTTCAATGTCTTTCTGTTAACATCCCGAACGAAGAATGTAGGTCTGTGCCGTAGGCGCACAAGGGATGGAGGCAGTGTGCCCCCACCTCAGTGCTCTTGACATTGTCCCAGCACTACTGTGTTTCCAATGCATCACAAAAACACCACAGGGAAATGGCTCCTTCCCAAGAGTGACCCAATGCCACGAGCTTTCAAGATTTTCCTTAATGGGGGAACAGAAAGTGTGTGAGAATTTTCACGGACGTGTCCAATAAAAAAAAAAAAGGAAAATCAATATGAAAACTTTAAAAGAAGCTCTAGTCGGAGAGTTTAATTATAAGCTGCTAAACAGAAATAGACGTTTAAATTTGCTCACCAGGGACAAGCTCAGTAATTATCCCTTTCAGATCATCTGGAACTAAAAGGGAGCATTTAATAATCCCTCTTATGTCTAATGTCTGAGCTCAGGCTAACCACAGCACCACATGCTCCTTCTCTATTTGGGAAGTAGAATATCACCCTAAGACATTACTTTTAAAGTGGCACACCGGGAAAGACCATTGCCATTTAGCCCTCCCTAGTTTATTTTATTATTTATTTATGTAAAAAAAAAAATCCAGGTATAATGGACATGCCTTATATTAGTTTCAGGTGTATAATATGATGATTTGATACATGTGTATGTGGTGAAATGATCACCATAGTAAGTCTAGTTAACATCCATCACCCCACAGCCTTGCAGATTTGTTTTTCCTTTGATGAGAACATTTAAGAGTTGCTTTCTTGAATAAATCATGCCATTTGCAGCAACATGGATGGAACTGGAAGGTATTATGCTGAGTGAAGTAAGTCAGAGAAGGACAGATATATATTTTCACTCATATGTGGATCTTAAGAAACTTAACAGGAGGCCATTGGGGAAGGGGAGGGGGAAATAGTTAGAAACAGAGAGGGAGGGAGGCAAACCACGGGGAGGCTCTTAAATACAGAGAACAAACTTGAGGGTGGATGAGGGAGAGGAGAAAAATGGGTGACTGGGAATTGAGGAGGGCACTTGTTGGAATGAACACTGGGTGTTGTATGGAAGCCAATTTGACAATAAATATATTCATAAAAAGAACAAAAAATCCCCCCAAATAATTTTAAAATAATTATAAAAAAAAGAGTTGCTTTCTTAGCAAGTTTCAAATATGCGATACAGAAAAATTAATTATAACCACCATGCTGTACATTTTAGCTTTTTTAAGGATTCCATATATAAGTGAGATCTTACAGCATTTATCTTTCTCTAATCTATTTCACTTAGCATAATGCTCTCAAGGTCCATCCATGGTACAAATGGCAAGATCTCACTCTTTTTTATGGCTGAGTAGTCCCCTGTATATATATATACCACATCTTCTTTATCCACACATCCGTTGATGGACACTCAGGTCACCTCCATATCGTGGCTATTGTAAATAATGCTGCAACAAACATGGGGGTATATATATATTTTCAAGTTAGTGTTTTCATTTTCTTTGGATAAATACCCAGAAGTGGAATAGCTGGATCCTATGGTAGTCCTATTTTTAATTTTTTTTGAGGACCCTCCATGCTGTTTTCCATAGTGGCTGCACCAATTTACATTCCCACCAACAGCACGTTCCCTTTTCTCCCTGTGTTCGCCAGCTTTGGGTATTTCTTGTCTTTTTGATCATAGCCATTCCAAGAGGTGTGAGGTAGTAGCTCATTGTGGTTTTGCTTTGCATCTCCCTGGTGATTAGTTATGATGTTGGGTACCTTTTCATGTACCTAGGGGCCATTTGTGTATTTTCTTTAGACAAATGTTCGTTCAGGTCCTCTGCCCGTTTTTAAATCATGTTCCTTGGTGTTTTGTTTTGTTTTGTTTTGCAATGAGTTGTATGAATTATATATTTTGGAAATTAACCCCTTATTGGATATATGGCATGCAGATATTTCCTCTCATTTAGTAGGCTGCCTTTTCACTTTGTTGGTGGCTTCCTTTGCTGTGCAGAAGCTTTTGTTTCGATGAAGTCCCCCTTGTTTAACCCTTTTGAGAAAACCACCCTCTTCCTGCACATGCTCCCGCCAAAAGCATCCTGCTCTTAGGTCAGCACACCTGGTCTTTCACCAGAAAAGACACAGTACAAACAAGATGGGAATTGTTCCCCTCGGGGCCCCCTAATTCCTACCTTCCTCCTCCCAGAAAGGGGCAGCATTTCCGACAGGTACAGTTCAACTGCCACTGCTGACCACTGGCGTCTCCCCTCTCCCCCCACAACTGAAAACAAGTTCTAGCCCCGGACAGGTGTCTGTTCCCACTCACCTCCACTTTGTACTTCTTTCGGGCCTTGGAAACGTTGATGGCTAGATGGCCTACCATGATAAAGCTGGCGGCACCGGTTAGAACCACAAAACCATACTCCTTGGAGAGGACCGCCATGTTGGCTCTGTGGAAGGAAGAAGACATTAGGATACCACCTTGCACAGTAGGCACCCATAGAAGGAGGCGTTGAGCGTGCGTGTCATCACCTTCAAAGGTATTCCTAGATCAAAAAGGTATGAAACATGATGTTTCTAAGAGGCCGATGGAGAGGTTACTGTATATTACACAACAGAATTTACAAGTTATTCAAGTCTGGGGCGCCTGGGGGGGCTCAGTCAATTAAACGTCCGACTCTTGGTTTCAGCTCAGGTCATGCTCTCACGGTTCCTGAGATCAAGTCCCGCCCCCACTCCACCCCAGGCTCTGTGCTGATGGCTGGGAGCCTTCTTGGGATTCTCATTCTCTCTCTCTCTCTCTCCCCCTCTCTGTCCCTCCACTCCCAAAATAAATAAACTTAAAAAAGTATACAGTCATATTACATGTTCTCTTCTGATGCACATTACATTTACCAGATGTAGTTATCCCCCTGCATTCAGTTTAAACGTCCATCCCTGATGACTGGCTCACTGCAATCTCTCCTGTGAGCCTCGGAGGGGCTACAGTGTTTCCAGTCACCCTAACATTAGAGTGAGTTATCCCTACTTCCAAAGAGTACCCAGAGGTTAAGCCATGTGGCCAAGGGCTAAAATAGAAAGCACCAGAGCTGGGATTCCAGTTTGCATTCCAGTCTCGTTCCCTTTTAATCCCACTTGCAAACTGAGAGGTGTCACAGCACCTTTCTCAGCGTGGGATTTGGGGGCGCCTGAGTGGCTCTGTTGGTTCAGAGTCCAACATTAGCTCAGGTCATGATCTCACGGTTCATGGGTTCGAGCTCCGCGTCGGGCTCGATGCTGACAGCTCAGAGCCTGCAGCCTGTTTCAGATTCTGTGACTCCCTCTCTCTCTGCCCCTCCCCTGCTTGCAAGCTCTCTGTCTCTGTCTCTCTCAAAAATAAACATTAAAAAAAAAAAGGTACGTTTTGCTTTGATCTGAAAAAGGACATTTGGGGCTGAAGTCCCTGAAAGTCCGCCCCCCACCTGCCATGATCCACAGTTCTTACCAGGTTCCCCCTACATTCTTCACGGAGCTGCACCAGATGGGCGCCCACCTCACTTCGCCCAATGGGGGACACACCACAAAAAGCCATCTCCATGACTCAGCACAGGAATGGCCTCCTGGCCACCATGTCCCCACCATCAGGTACGGCTACAGCAAGCAGTCTCTGGCTGCCCTCCAAACCTCCCTGTTCTCATTCCCTTCTAGAATTAGTTGCTTCCGAAATTCAGAGAGTCAGCTTGGGGAGGAAGCTTCTGTAGTAGTTATTAAAATAAAAATACAGGATGAATTCTGAACACCTCTTTGAAAATAAAAATAACCAAGCCTTCCAACCTATCTGACGTCCTTTGAGTTCAACACGTTTGGGCACCAAACAGGTCACTGAAAATGAAGTCACCTGCTTAAGGACAATGACGCAAGCGTGCTTGGCTTAGGTCACAGTCTGCAAGTCAAGAGGCCTAGACTGAGAAACCGCCTCCAGACCCTTGCCTGCGGGCAGGACGCCGGGCTCCGGGGCCACGTGGGGTCACCCTGTGTGTCTGCAGCAAAGTTCTATTCACTGTTCCCCATCACAAAAATCCCGTTGGCTCCACTTCGCAGAAAAGGAAAGGCTCAGGTGGACGAGAACAGAACGAAGACCAGAGCAGGTTTCAGAATTCTTCCCCAAATGCCCAGGCACAGGCAAACCATGAGAATTTCGTGACTTAGTCACTGGCCTTGGCTGTTGCAGTTTGTAAGGGCTTGGGCTAGAAGCCGCTGAGTGGCAGGACAGACAAGCTCCTCTAGAGTGCATGTTTCTGTTGCAGGCAATGAACACTCAGGCGACTGCTCAAAAATTCACCCTTAGAAATTAACATTTACTGCTGAGCTCCGCTTCCAAGGTATACATGCAGTCTGGGAGTTTGAACCTATCAGGCTTTCACACTCTAGTGAAAGTTACCTTCCCTCCTGCCTTGCTACACTGATTGCGGTACTAGGGAGAAGGAATCTGGGTGGGGGGCAAGCAGAGCCACGAACACAAAGTACCTTTGAAGGGCAGAGAACGGGCAGTAAAGGGGGACCCAGAGTCTAATGCTAGAGTGGACAGCTCGCAAAAGACAGCATCATCAGCTGTGGGACAGCGGGTGTGTCAGACGGGTGGGAAGGGCCTCCCCTCCCTGAGCCTCTCCCTGCAGGAGCCCTGGAGACACCTGCAAAGGTGCAAGAACAAAGCCCAGGAAGCCACCTGCAGGAAGGGCAAGCCCGTTCCCCCCCGCCATAGCCTAGCAGCTAGCACTTCCCCGCTGGCAGGATCAGGGCTGAACCAGAGACCGCAGCCCGTCACAGCAGCTGCTAGGCTCCCATGCGGGGCGACTGTGTGTGTCTGGCCGCCGCACGCCAAGCGCAGACGGTGCCTACTGCCACCTGCGGAACACGCGGAGCAAGCCGCAACCACAGGTGGCTTTCCGGAATGACGCCTCCAACCCACATAATGCTCGTCACCCGGCACGGGGCCCGGCATAACGCAGGCAGGCGCCTAAGCAATTCAAGCTTCCTTTTGTTCCCCTCACAAGTATCTACTGAAACCTCTGAAGCAGAGTCAGAACACAGAAAAAAAGCTCCGTCATCATTGCTGTTTGAAAACATAAATCCAGTCGGGGCCTGGAAAATGGGTCAGGCTTGTCCTTTAAGGAGAGAATCAGCTTAATTCACTCAGGGTTCCAAAAAAAACCCAACAGCCCTATCTTTTGCTGAATCCTATTCGGAGGAATCCAGGGCAAAGAGACGGATGTTCCCACCCCTTAAAGATTGGCCTCTGTGGGCTCGGGTGCAGGCGTGTGCACTGGGTAAGTGGAGGCAGCTGGTTCACAGTGGCCACACCCCAGGCAGCGGCAGCCACACCCAAGGCTGTCCCAGCCTGGACCCCGCAGATAGCTCCCAGGGCACTGGCTTCACGACCTCTCCGGCACGAACATTCGGCTGCACGTCACATTTTGTTGATTACATACTTGCTCTGTGTCACCAGCAACCCTCTTCTCGACACAAGAAGATACGGTTGTCTTGGGGGATGGGGGCTCTGCGCTAGACTTGGGTCTTTGACGTGGCACCAGACACACACATGCGGTCTAACAGCGCTCGGAACCCAACCATCAATGCAGGTATAAGTTCCTCTGCAACCCACTTAGCTGTATCATGGCATTTGTTAGTCGTCACCCTGCAGCTGAATACATTAGAAGCTATCATTTGTATCAACAGAAATTTATTTAGGTAGGTATTTAAAATTACCTAGTTTGCACTCTTACACGGCAGAGGGGGAGATCTAAAAGAGAGCTGTCTGGGGGTGCCTGGGTGGCTTAGTCGGTTAAGCATCTGACTGGCTCAGGTCATGATCTCATGGCTCATGGGTTCAAGCCCTGCATCGGGCTCTGTGCTGACAGCTCAGAGCCTGGGGCCTGCTTCAGATTCTGTGTCTCCCTCTCTCTCTGACCCTCCCCTCCTCATGCTGTCTCTTAGAAATAAATAAAACATTTAAAAAAACAAAAGAGAGCCGTCTGGAGAACAGCCCAACAACGTGTATGTTCTTGACATTGTTTATGCCTTTTGATTTATTAATTCCCCTGGGGATCTAGCTGGAGGTGGTAATCAGAAACTCAGACAGATTTGGTTCAAAGGCATTCACTTGAACACTATTTATAATAGTAGTGACAGAAATGGCCAAGCATAGACGACTAATTAATGTACCCATAATATAGAATATTGTAGAACCATTAAAAATGGTGCGCACAGATAGGGTACATGTACCCCAATGTTCATAGCAGCACTCTCAACAATAGCCAAAACATGGAAAGAGCCTAAGTGTCCATCAACTGATGAATGGATCAAGAAGATGTGGTTTATCTATACAATGAACTACTACATGGCAATGAGAAACAATGAAATCTGGCCATGTGTAGCAACGTGGATGGAACTTGAGGGTGTTATGCTGAGCGAAATAAGTCAGGCAGAGAAGGACAGATACCATATGTTTGCACGTATAGGAGGATTAGGAGGAACTTAACGGACGACCATGGGGGAGAAGAAGGGAAAAAATAGTGGGGGAGAGGGAGGGAGGCAAACCATGAGAGACTCTTGAATGCTGAGAACAAACTGAGGGCAGATAGGGTGGGGAGGAGGGGAAGGGGGTGATGGGCATGGAGGAGGGCACTTGTGGGGATGGGCACTGGGTGTTATATGGAAGCCAACTTGACAATAAACTATTTAAAAAATGGTGCATACACAAAGACATTGAAACAGGCTGAATGTACAGCATGTTACATTAAAAAAGAAAAACTCAGAAAGTGTATATAGGGGCGCCTGGATGGATCAGTCGGTTAAGCGTCTGACTTTGGCTCAGGTCATCATCTCAGGGTTTGTGAGTTTGAGCCCCGTGTCAGGCTCTGCGCTGGCAGTGCAGACAGAGCCTTCCTGGAACTCTCTTTCTCTGTCTCAGAATAAAGAAGTGAACTTAAAAAAATATTAATAATTTTAAAAAGTGTATGCAGTATGTAATCTTAGTTTTCAGCAACAGAAAAAAAGAAAATATGAAAACCATAAGCATGATTATTTCTAGATGCATAAATTACAGATTTTCCTTTGTACTTTTCTATCATTTGCAAAATGAGCAGATGCATACCAAAAAAATTATGAAATCAGAAAGTGGCCTGATGATAATTGGGAATTGAGAAATCAGAGGAACAGGCAATATATTAGGAATCCTGTCATATAGTCCTTACGTGGCTTCTATCCTGAACCCCGTCACTTACCTGCTCTGTGCCATGCACAGGGCTGCAGCTATGCAGGGAAACTGAACTCAGAACATGGTTCTCACCTTCCTAGCTGTGTGTCCTTGGGAACATCCCTCTACGGGTTTCAGCAGCCTGGGCCTCCTTCGTTAAAAGGAGACAGCAGGGGTGCCCACGTTCCCAGACGGGTATTTCCAGGCATGATGCCTGATGTGTGGTAAGGACTCAACAAATGTTCCACATCAGCTTATATCATGTATGTTAACGCTGTGTTTTGTCCTGATTCAGTTACAAAAGGGGATGTTTAATAAGTGATAATATACATTTAAGAGCTTATAATTAAGAACTGCTATTTTAAAACAGCAAACAAAACTTAGAACTATATATGGTCACTTCTTTTTCTGAGCTCTTAGACAGCTGTGTTAAAATATCTGAAAAGCAGGAGGTACTCAGGAGGACGCAGGTTTGCAGCGCTGACCGTGGAATCAGCGAACTGTAGTCATGGTAACCGTCGCTGCAGAGGGAGAGGTTCATCTCTGTGTGGGAGTGACCGTGCATTCACTTACTTAATTCAAGTTTACCACTCACTGGTCCCAGTGCTGGCGATGACGAGACGAACAAGCCAGACTTTGGTCCCTGCCCTCATGAGGCTCATGTTCTACTTGGGGAAAAGGCAAACAAATAGGACACGTACCCAGTTCCAGATTTCCTCCTTCCTAGCAGTGATCAGAAACTGGGTAGAAGGGGGTGTCGGGGTGGCTCAGTCAGTTAAATGTCCGACTTCGGCTCAGGTCATGATCTCATAGTTCGTGTGCTGACAGCTCGGAGCCTAGAGCCTGCTTTGGATTCTGTGTCTCCTTCTCTCTCTGACCTCCCCTGCTCATGCTTTCTCTTTCTCTCTCAAAAATAAACATTAAAAAATTTTGTTTAAAAACTGGGTACAAAAATAACCTTGAAAGTGAAAGTGACTTGTGTTGGGGAAAGGCAGAAATAGGACAGAAGCATTTCTGTCCTCTCTCCTGTATGAATAGTTTCAGGGGTGTAAGCTTTCAGTTAACTGTTTCCAGACAGTCTGGAGAGGAGTCAAAAGAGTTGTTGAAAGAATATTAACTTCCAGGCTGAAAAGAAACTGGATTTTATCTTTAATGAGATTTCTTGTCACTTATGTAAAAGCAGAGATCCTTTTGGAACTGTTTTTACTCCTAACAGACTGTTTTATGATGTGTCTGTTCCTACGGGGAAATCCACAGGAGTGGAGACAGGAAGACTTCCGGAGTCAGATGGATGTGTGTTTAGACGCTGCCTCTGCGAGCTTGGGAATGGGATCTCATTTCTCTACAAAACAGAGTACTAACTAGTTATTTCACAGGATGGTTTGAGGAATTAAATGACATGAACTAGATAAACATCTGGTATGAGCACTTAATAAACGTGGGTACAAATACGAAGGCATATTGTAAACACCGGTAAGTGTGCGTGTCTGCCCACATAAGTACTGCTTCCTAAATAGGGAGATACTGATCCTTCTAGAAATCAGTAAGGTCCTCTGACTTAGAAATTAGTTCTGAGTCTGAAATAGACTCAAATTTGGCAAAAGGCTGGTCTACACCGATTCCCAGTGTGGGCAGCATAATGTGTCTGGAAGGGAAGTTAGTTTCCTAGTGTGGACAGCATTATGGGTCTAAGAACACTTAATTCACTTAGTCACAACGTGGAAAGCGCTTACTATGTGCTGGCACCTCAGAGGGGTGGGGGACGTGGCAGTGGACAAGATGGGGTCCTTTAAGGAACCGACATTCTAGTGAGGACAGAGGACTGACCACAAACATGCCAAGGGATCAATAAATATTTGATACATAAACTTACACAATCTCGGACGTCGATTCTATCTGAGGTAAGACCAGGAAGACCTCCTTGCTGTGGCAACCTCTGCAGTGACACAAGAATGAGGAAGAAACACCAATACGACATTTCGGGGGAATGTTCAAATCAGACAGGGCAGCAAGTGGGCACCTGGGTGGCTCAGTCCGTTAAGTGTCTGATGCCGGCTCGGGTCAAGATCTCAAGGTTCGTGAGTTGGAGCCCCACATCCGGCTCGCTGCTGTCAGTGCAGAGCCCGCTTCGGATCCTCGGTCCCCCNAAAATAAATAAATGTATTTAAGAAAGATAAGAAAAAGCAAGTGCGAAGGTCCTAGGTGATGAAAAGCCTGGCACGCTCTCAGGGACAGAAAGATGGCCGGTTGGCCGGGCCCCAGGAGCTGGTGGGAGCGGTAGGGGACGGGGTTAGAGATGACACAGAGGGACCCTACAGACCAGCTAACCGTCTTCACCTGCGGATTCTCCCTCCAGGGGCTAAGCCAAGAGGCAGAGAGGAGGAAAGGTGTGAGGGAGACAATTATGTGTTAACAGAGGAAGCGTCCCCTCCCAAATGCTCTTGGCTTTGGTGAAGGGGATCCTTTGACAGCCAGGTTGTTGTTTTTTTTTTTTAAAGTTTATTTATTTATTTTGAGAGTGAAAGCGTGAGTAGGGAAGGGGCAGAGAGAGGAAGAGAGAGAACCCCAGCACAGAATTCTCATGCTGTCAGCACAGAGCCCGACAGGGGGCTCGATCTCACGAACCGTGACATCATGACCTGAGCCAAAATCAGGAGTCAGACACTCAGCTGACTGAGCCCCTCGGGCGCCCTGACCGCCAGGTTTGAGGGGGNCCTAAATTTGTTCCCACTGTCCGACCCTGCCGTCTTGGTCCCGTGCAAGTCCTCCGCCTGCCTCCGTGACGCCTGTACTCCTGACCGACCCGCATGGGCCGCAGGCTTGCCTTGGAATATTTGCACGTTTGTTCCACGCTGATCAGTACTTTGCATACTGATCAATGAAAATGGTACACATTTCCAAATATGCTCCCGGAGGGCACAGAATCTGTCCCCTCCTGACATTTTCTTTTAAATTTTTAATGTTTATTTTTGAGAGACAGAGCGAAGTGGGGGAGGGGCAGAGAGAGAGGGTAGACACAGAATCTAAAGCAGGCTCCAGGCTCTGAGCTGTCAGCACGGAGCCCGAAGCGGGGCTCGAACTCACGAACTGTGAGATCGTGCCCTGAGCAGAACTTGGGAAGCTTAACCGACTGAGCCACCCAGGTGCCCTGACATTTTCTGTAGTTACTTCCATGAAGCCAGAAACTCAACACAGTGCTGTCTTGTGTTCTAGGTCAGTGGTTCTCAAACTTTAGCAGCATCAAAGTCACCTGAAGTGTTTGTTAAAACACACCCCACCCCCTGGAGTCTCAGCTCCCATAGGGCTTAACGAGGCCTGGGAATCTGCATTTCCAACAAGTTTCTAGATCATCATGCTGGTCAGGGAACACATTTTATGAACCACTGTTCCAGGCAAAAATACAGTTTTCGGGAGGTGTTGATTTTACCTAATTAAAAACCACTGGTAGAGTTCTGCCCTGGAGATCCACATTCTACAATATCCTCGGGGGCTTCTGAGAAACCCTGTTCTCCATAGCGGCCTCAAGAACCCGATGGGCTGATGAGGCCAGAGGAGGGTCACAATCACAGGCAAAGGACATGCCCGTCAGAAGCTTGCTTTCTTCTTTCAGCTTGAACAGAGGGCTCACCCCGAGCCAACACAGGTAGGTAAGACAGCTCACTGTCTTCTGAGACTTTATCTTGTGAGCCTAACCTGGGACAGCTGGAAGATTCCCCGAGCCCTCTTTCATGGCCACAAGCACTTGCCAGACCAGATTTTCCCACCACCCAAACGAGTCGGAGTTGAAAACTTCATCTTTCGAGAGTGGTGGTCATCACCGTCCAGGGCGACCTCTGGAGGTGATTGCTTCCAGTGCGATGGGTCAAGTATACCTCAAAGTCTAAACAGTCTGCAACATGACTGAATGAAAGCCCTATTTAAGGATCCAGTGGGACCTCCACCTAACTCACGGAATTTTTCACTCTGTATGGCAGAAATAGCAAAATGGGAAATAATAGCATCACTACTTCCTGAACATCTGCTTCAAGACCTACTGCTTCTCTTCTGTCGGGCGCATAATAGAGTTAATGTAAGTTAACAATCCCCATAATGATCCTACGTGATAGTTACTGTTATCATCCCCATTTTACAGATGAGGAGACGGAGGCAGAGAGGAGTTCAGCAACTCGTCTGAGGTCCCATAGCCAGCGAGTATGGAGCTGAGGTCTGAACACAAGCAGACGGACACAGAGGTCTGACTCCTGGCCACCACACCACTCTGCTGGGTTTGCTCCTTACCAAGGAGTTAGATTACTTTTCCCCCCGCACAGGGAGCCACAAGAGAAACAGCTCTGCAGAAGCTGCTCAGGGGCAGGACCCGAGCTGCACCCTGGGCTCATACTGAGGGAGCAGAGCGGGGAACAGCACAGGGCACGAGAGCCCAGGAGAAGGGAGAGCTGCGTCCATGACCTTTGTCGTACTTAACATCCAGGGGCCTGTCAGCTGCGAAGACAGTTTCACTACTTTCTTCCCACTGTGAAAGCCTTTTGATTTCTTTTGCTTGCTTGATCGCCCTAATTAGAACTAAAACGGTGTTTTTGTTTCTTTTTTTAAAGTTTATTTACTTTAAGAGAGAGAGAGCAAGCTGGGGAGGGGCAGAGAGAGGGAGAGAAAGAGAGAATCCCAAGTAGGCTCCATACTGCCAGCGTGGGGCTTGAACTCACAAACCGTGAGATCATGATCTGAGCTGGAATCCAGAGTCAGACACTTAACGGACTGGGCCACCCAGGCACCCGGAGCAAATACAGTGTTAAATAGAAGTGACATCTTTATCTTTAAAAAAAATTTTTTAAATGTTTATTTTTGAGAGACAGAGAGAGACAGAGCATGAGCAGGGGAGGGGCAGAGAGAGAGAGAGAGAGAGAGAGGAGAGAGAGAGGAGAGAGAGGGAGGGAGACACAGAATCCGAAGCAGGCTCCAGGCTCTGAGCTGTCGGCACAGAGCCTGACACGGGGCTCAAACCCACAAACTGCGAGATCATGACCTGAGCTGAAGTCGGATGCTTAACCAACTGAGCCACCCAGGTGGCCCATGACATCTTTATTTTGATCCCCATCTTAGAGGGGGAAGCATTCCAGTCCTTCATCATTAAATATGATCTTAGCTGTCAGTTTTCCATAGATGCCCTTTTTGAGAATAATTTAGAAACCTAATTATTTCTAGAATATATTAAACTTTTTAAAAATGTTTACTTATTTTTGAGAGAGAGAGAGGGAGTGTGTGAGCAGGGGAGGAACACAGAGAGACAGAGACACAGAATCTGACGCGGACTCCAGGCTCTGAACTGTCAACACAGAGCCCAATGTGGGGCTCGAACTCATGAGCTGCAAGATCATGACTTGAGCCGAAGTCAGGTGCTTAGCCGACTGAGCCACCCAGGTGCCTCGAGAATATACTTTTTGAAACAGCAACACTTGTATTTGTAACATTTTTAATCTATCAGAGTATTTAACAGCTGAACATGATCTTTTGAGGACATAGCAAGGTGAGGAAAGGAAACTAGGAAGAGTATTTTGGAGCAGGTGGGGGAGGGGATGGGGGGGGGCAGGAAAGCCCAGGGGGAGATTAGAGAGCGAGGGAGTCCAGTGCCCTGGTAACCGCTGGGGCCACGGGATGTGGGGGGACAGAGCAGCACTGGGGCGACAGTGTTCAGCGCAGCCAGTGGGCGGACACCCAGCGGACTTGAAGAAAGCCTCAGGCACCACTGCAAAGGCTCCCTGGGGAAGGATCAAGCTTGGGCTTAAAGGAGAAGATGTGTTCCAGTCCAGTGCGTGGGTTCGCAAGTTCGCAACACAGATTTTCATTAGGACACCTGCCTGAGGTAGTCCCTGGAGGACAGATTCTCTGGAAGCAAAACGACCGCGGTGCTTCTACGTTTCGGGACCTTTCGTCCAATTCCTGCTGCTGCCAGGCTTCCGGCCTTATCTCACGGGGCTGGGGCTCCTCCCGTTACAAGGATTACCCAGCGCGTTTCCTAAACCACATTCATCAGAGTACTCCCGGGGTAGAGCTCTCTTTCACTGTTTACTCAAGTCCCTCTTGGCTGCCAATAGAAACTCCCCAGGGCACGATCGACATTGTATAAATGGAGCAAAAGGCAGGCTTTACAGACTTGGGAACTTGCCTCAAATGATTGGTTCTGAGCCCTGAAGTTACATTAACTTATCTTTGTTTACATTTTTTTGGTTTTTAATTTCAGAGAGAGATTCCAAGTGGGGGCGAGGGGCATAGGGAGAGGGAAAAGGAGAGAGGGAGAATGAATCTCAGGCAGGCTCTGTGCTGGGCGTGGAGCCTGTTGCGGGGCTCGATCCCACAACCCTGGGATCATGACCTGAGCTGAAATCAAGAGTCGGACGCTCAACCGACTGAGTGACCTAGGCGCACCTCAACTTATTTTTTTTTTTTACTTAATGAAATTAACTAGATTAAAATAAAATTTTTAAGTATTTATGAGAGAGAGAGAGAGAGAGTGAGCGAGCGAGCAGGGCAGAGTGAGGATCCCAAGCAGGCTCCATGCTATCAGCCCAGAGCCCAACGTAGGGCTTGATCTGACGAACCATGAGATCGTGACCTGAGCTGGGGTCAAGAGCTGGACATTTATCCAACTGAGCCACCCACGTGCCCCTGACTGGATTTTTTAAGGGGAGAACGGATTTCACCTTTCAGCTCTCTTTTTGCCCTCAAACAAGCAGATAAAAGCCAGCCGGGACAACGGGGACCCCTGTTTCCATTCACAAGACTGTTCTCCTCAAATTGTACTGTAATTTCTCAGCAATGTCCTTTTTTATACACCCAGGAATGGGAAGAAGCTAAAGCACTCCCAGACTGACTTGGAGCCGTCCCCCAGCGTTTCACTAAAATTCTCATTCGGCTCCCTGTGCTATTAATCTACTCGTCCTCATGTACGGCCCCTTATTTTATGTGGCAAAAGCCACCAGTTTCACGAGACTAACCCCAAGGACAGTAACTTTAAGGGCTGGTCTGACTGTCCCAAATGGACTTCTATGAGTCCCCAACACTGGAAGGTGGTTCGGAAATCTCTGAGGCTGTGCTGGGGGTCTGCTTAGCCTGCTTAAAGCACCCCAGGGTAGCTGCCCAGCCTCACTCCTGCCTCTAGATGTTTCTAGAAATGAACAGTCCTCAAAATCATCTCCGGCAGGGCAGCCAACCCTCTTGAGCCTGCAAAAAGCTCAACAGAGAAATTTAAGAACCTGGAGGGAAACAACCAAAAGGCATTCGCTTGTTTCCATGGTGGGAAAGACAAGTCACAGGATTTCTGTTCATCTATTCTACATTTTCAAAGTGCCAGTTCTGGCCGTTTCTACATTAAACAGGGATGATTAAACAGGTCTGTGTGAGTGTCTAAGTGTCACATGACAGCTAGGTTTTTTTCTTTTTTTTAAGAGCATGGACGTTTAAGAGAAGGAATAATAAGCCAAGTGAGGAAAAATACTGCCCACAACTGCATTGCACATTTGGTGGATATTTCTCCAAGGCTAAGCATGAAGGTAGCTGGACGGGTATACTGTTACGCGTGCAGCACGTGGTCACTGACCCGGTGAGGGGCACAGCAGAGGCAGTCAGCACAGTAGCTCCCCAGTACCTCACCTTCTTCCATTCCTCATCCGTGTTCTGGCAGAACATCTGGAAAGTGGAAGCTAGCTATTAGTGAGCAGGGGACAAGATCTGATAAGATCTGTGCCTTTAAGAGATCTATGTGTTATGATCCAAATGTATTCAGCTTTAGAGGTAAACAGCCACTGCTTGGCCATACAAAATACTCAAGTTTCCCATGTTGTTTTAATTCTGACATTTTGGCGAACTGTCAGTACTGAAAAAAATTAATGCCTAACTGCACCTGCCGGGAGCAAATAAAGCCCGGTCAGGCTAAGTGAGCTGATTACCCGCTGCCTTCTCTGGGGTCTGACTGCTGTATGAAACGACACTAAAGACGCATGCCTGAATGGAACTGGATCTTCCCTGGAAAAAAAACCCCTGTTAATTCCGCTCCTCAGGAATCGAAGACGAGTAGATTGTAACAAGACAGGACAAATCCTAGGGAGCCCTGCTGGTGTGATGACAAACTTCCTCAGATTCTGGACGCAGAAAGCTCTATGGGGCGAGAATTCCTCGGAGTGTCGGCTCCTCACCCAGAAGCCCTGGGTCACACTGGACCATCGGGAGCAGAGCCCCCCGGGGAGATGTCATCCCAGCGACAGGCTGCGGGACATTTCCCAGGGTCTGAAGGCACCAACCTCAGAGGACAGGGGGAAGAATGGGGGAGAAGCCATGGGATGGAGAAGAAAATAAAAATCTCGTAGCAATTCACTGTGGGGCTAATCTGAAAAAGTCAATGTAGGACAAACCATTTTACCTAAATGGGATGCTTGCCTTAAGCCCACACCTCCCACCTTCTTCAGTATTGCTTTGGAAGGATTCCTCCCCTGAATTATCCCCCACAGCACACCGGACAATACATGAGGTGCACAGGGCTACAATGGCGATCGAGACTCAGAGATCTCGATCAGGTGCTGACCTTCCAGAAGACACAGTGAAATGGATGGAGACAACATAGGACCGTGAAACAGAAGGGTAACAGATTGAGAGAAAGGTGCTGAGGACATAAACAGTGATGTACGAGAGAGAACACAGAGAGAGAAAACCAAGTACAAAGGAGACAGGAAGGAGATTTACTCATGTAAGGAAGAGAAAGGAGACCAGTGTGTCTCAAGGGTATAGACTAGAAGGGTACATCTAGTGACGGAGGCTAGAGAAAGAATAGTAGGATAAATCAGTTGTTATTAATAATAGCTATTATTGGGGCACCTGGGTGGCTCAGGTGGTTAGGCGTCTGACTTTGGCTCAGGTCATGATCTCACGGTTCGTGGGTTCGAGCCCCGCATCGGGCTCTGTGCTGACAGCTCAGAGCCTGGAGGCTGTTTCAGATTCTGTATCTCCCTCTCTCTCTGACCCTCCCCTTCTCATGCTGTCTCTCTCTCTCAGAAATAAATAAAACGTTAAAAAATTTTTTTCAAAAAAAATAATATCTATTATTAGCCTGTGTTATTTACTATATGCCGGACCCTGTTCTAAGTAGCTCACCGATATTAACTGCTCACAGTATCCCTGTGATATATCATTACTTCTATTCTGCAGATGAGGAAGCTGAGCCTCAGAGAGGTTAAGTAATCTTGCCCAAGGTCACACAGCCATCACCGAGGAAGCCTGGACTCACACACAGCCAAACAGTCTGGCTCCAGAGTTTATGCTCTCAACCCTTGCCTAGACTGCCTCTTAATGAGATTGGAGAGCAAGTGTGACCACACCTGATCTCTTTTGGAATTTTTCTATCTCCCCACACTCTCTCCGGAGCAT
Organism: Crocuta crocuta; assembly: GCF_008692635.1. NCBI lineage: Eukaryota > Metazoa > Chordata > Mammalia > Carnivora > Hyaenidae > Crocuta > Crocuta crocuta. The sequence goes on from NW_027529438.1 coordinate 376,208, forward strand.
AAAATATATTAATAGGAATAGAGAGCTAATAATTAACTCCAAGTCTTTGTCTGATTAAAGCCTGAGAGCGTTCTAATTGGAAAGAAAAAAACTTGGAATAGATCCAAAGAGTAACTTATTTTTAAATTTCTTTTAATGAATGCGGGCACTGGCAGATGCCAAGAGGAGAGATCACAGGAAGGAAAAACTTCCTCCATGTTCAGGTGTTCAGGTTTGCAAAGGAGCAAAGCACCAGAAATGCGCATTTTTCATATCGCGATTTCTACATACCCCAGGCCTTAACTGGCATTAATTACCTAGGAACTGAATGGAGGTCATGGGGAAACTAAGCCCTGACTTCCACAAGAGGAAAACAAAAATCTTGAATGAGTCACAGGGACACCACTTGGATTTTCCATCACAGAAAATGTGGGCAGACTGTCCTTAATTCCTAGCAGCTGCTGGGTCCCTGCCTTGAAACGGGGGTCTAACTCTTTGTACCTGACAGGACTTAGAATGACGCTGAGCCAAAATCATTCATGTTGCTTCAGCTGGAGAAGTAAAATACCACTTACTGAAACAAGAGTGAGCTAAGGCACCAACGTATTAGATCCCAGGTTCCAGTTAATGAACAGTTCAACTCTGCAAAGAGCTCAGAGGGTAAACGGGGCCTTAAAATATCAAATGCAGAAATCCCTATAAGGTATTTGCAAATGTTATTTGGAAGGTGATGTAGTTTCCTGGGGTCCTCATTGCCGTTTTTCTCCTCACCAAGACAGATAGGTAGGTAGACGCTGCAAGAGAGAGTGAGGGAAACAGGAATTCTCTCTTCCATAGTAGTATCCTAGCCTTAGTGTTGAACTCTTCTCTTTCAGGAAGACGGTATACTTACTCATAAGGAGTATTAATGAATTCAGCCACGTATCGGTAGCAGTGTGGAGATTCTTTTAAACGCTGCATAAAAACACTAAATGGTTCGTGGTCGACTGTGGTTCACAACGGTATTCTGAATATAGATTCACAATATTTAAATATAAATATAGGGAACAATATGTTTAAAAGCAGCTACCTATGCAGTAGGCACTAACTGCTTTTTGATAGCTCGATCATCCAGTTCATTCCAGATTGTTCCAGGGGCTTTTCAGCAGGTCTCTGGATAATGGCTAAAGCTCTCCAGGTTAGGAAATTCTGATTCATGGCTGTGTCTCTTTAGGACTCCAGGCCAGCAGGAGGAACTATATTAGGAAGAAGACTGCCATTCTCTAGTTTTGTTCCTTAATCTAAAGCAGCCCCCTGGGGACACTTTCTACAGCTGGCCACAGTATCTCTCTAGCGGATCTGTTTTATATATAGTAACACCAGTTCAGGGGGGAAAAATTGCTTGACAAAGTTCTATTTCTGTAACATTGTGTCACTTTGGAAGCTTAACAGAACGCCTTCCAGGGGTGAAAGTACTTCTGTGGATTTCAGATGTTAGTTTTGGTTAACTTGGTTAAATTTAACTGCTGTAAGAATCAACAATCTTGAACCCCTGACTAGGATACTGTGTCCTTAATTACTGAATTCATTAAACTAAAACAGCCCTTGGAACTCTGACCAATAACCTTGGGCGAAGCTGAAGGCTCCCGGTGATCTGCAGATTTCCCAGGAGAAGCCCTCGATGCAGCTCCCACGCACAGAGGAAATCTCAAATCTGCGGCAATTCCGCACGACCACGCCTAGGTCCACTGCACCCGCCAAGGGCCGTAGGTCTGCACAGCGGTGAGCGTCCTTCCCTTTAGGACTCCTTTTCTCCAGGCGAGGGATTAAAGCCCCAACTCCTTTCCTACTCCCCTCGTCTCAGCTTTTCCTTTATCCCCTGTTATTTCCTTTTCCTTTATCCACACCCACTTGTTCCCTAAGCTGCAAAGTAGCTTGTAAACTCCTGGCCGAAAAAAAGAGTACTAGCAGAAGCCGCAACTTCTGACTCACTAGCGAATTCTCCAGCCCCTTTCACCGCCCTGTCGCTGCCCCACCGCAGCGGCTCTGGGGCTCCCTGCCCCAGATACACAGATAAGGCGGAAAAGACTGAAATCCAAAGCGAAACAGTCCGTGAAGAGTCCTCCTCCCCTGCGGAGTCTCCTGCTCTCAGGCAGCGGTGGGAAATGACCCACTTAAGGGTTCTAATACAAATGGACAAACGTTTCTATGAATCAGGACGAAAACAAAGTCAGGTCCCTGGGAGGCTGTCCCTGAGGGTTCCTAGCAACACATCCGCAGCGGGCGCAGGGCTCCCGGGGCACTTGTTACCGATCGGGCCTGCACTGCCCACTGCCCCTGCAGTGTCCTGCTCGCCCATCCTCTGCACCAGAGGGGCACTTGGCAAGGTCACGTGGGCTCTGGGAGGGAGAAACAAGGAGCGCCGGGTCTGCACAACCCCGGGGGAGGAGGAGAGGAAAGGAAGGAGCTGAACGGCTGACCTTGAGAATCTCCCTGACTTACAGACAGCGAGGTGGGCCCCATTTCGACGCTCCAAATCCACTCCAACAGGGGGAGGATGGCAGGGCAGGTGGGGGGCAAGGGGGTGGAAAGGTAGACAGAGGGGTACAGACCAGAAGGAGGGAAGGGAGGGCGTCCCTAGTCAGCTCAGGATGGCAGAGGTATAGGCAGCGCCCAACGCAAGAGATGAAGTGTCCCGAGGGCCGGCGCTCCTCGCCGCGCGTAGGTGTCGGTACTCACCTGGTTCACCTTCGCTCGGCTGGTGCAGACCCGGCGCAGACCCGCAGCTTTGCAGCTGAGTGGAGGTGCCGCGCCCTTGGCCGCAGGCAGGGCGGGGCGGGGCCGGCAGCAGGCCCCCCCCCCGCCCGGAGGCAGCGCGAGGCCACGCCCCCAGAGCGCGCCACCTGACTGTGGGCTCCCAGCCCCCGTTTAGTCCCTGGCCGCGGAGACTGAATTTTCTGCCTCCTCACGTGTGTCCACACATTTACCCCACCTACTTCCCAGTCCAGTTATTACTCCCCTTCTGCAAATGCCTTCATGGCCGCCTTCCTAGACTGTCCCAGCCGGTTTACACTTTTCGGATTGGGGTTGCAGAACCGTAGTACGTTAATAATTTGTCCCCAGCAGAGCCACCGTAGTTTGGCGCGTGCGCGGCTTGCACGGCGAGTACGCGGAGAGTGGAAGCGCCCCCCCGAGCCGGGGTCCCCGGGTGGGTTGGGGGTGTTCCAGCCACGGGTCCGGGACGCGCTCTGTGCCTGAGGTTGCTACACTCCCCGAGTGAGAGGATTTAGGGGTGCTGGGGCCTGTACGTGCCCCTCGTTATAAGTACTACTGTGGTCAACTTTGCGGAGGGCGGGACGGGGCCCAGCCTGCATAGCGGCCGCACCCGCTCTCGCCCCCGGCAGTCGCTNGGGGCCCCCCGGCGCCGCCCCGGGGACCCGAGGACCTTCGGGCGTGTGCACGAGCCCCAGTTAGACCCTCGTGTCCAGCCCTGGAGCGGGCCCGAGGCGGGGAGGCCCCGACAGGCCTAGAACTTGCTTCCAAGCCCCGTAAACTCAGCCGCAAGAGCCAACCTCGCGAGGCAACCAGGCCTCCAGTTCTCGCGAGTTTTAAGTGCACCCCACCCCCCTTCCTCTGGATGCCCCACATGGTCGCCACCTCTGCGTCCTCCCCCCCCCCGAGGAGTGTGTTTGGAAGCTGAAGGATTCCAAGCCAATGCGTCGAAAGGCTGGAGACGCGGTCTCAGAAGGCTTTAGGCTGGGTATTTGTTCCTTTTTATTGTGTTGTCATGACCTTGGAGCTAGGAAGTCGTCTGAGGGCTCCTAAAAATCTTCATTGCTGTTTCAGAGATTTCCAGTCTCATGCTTTGAACTTCTTAGTTCAAACTTAGTAGGCCTTAGTTCAAACTTCATAAGGCCTTACAAGAAGGCCTTATGTTTTAAAAGTTTCTGCCATATCGGATGTAAAGGGCTTGTTGTGGCTGAGCCCTGAAAAGAGGAAAGTCGGAAAGCAGTTGTGCGCGTTAGTGAGGGAACATTTTCCCCCTTGCTGGTATAGAACGAACCTGTTTTCCCCAATTCCTCTATTGAAACCTAGTCTCTGAATTGAGTATTTGGAAATAGGACCTTGGCGAGGTGATCAGGCCATGAGGGTGGGGTCCTGCTGAAGGGGATTAGTGCCTTTATAAAACACTCTAGAGAGCTCCCTTGGCCCCTCTGTTATATGTGAGGACCCAGCAGAAAGACTTCAGCCTATGAGCCAGGAAGCAGGCTTTCATCAGACAATGTGTTGGCACCTTGATCTTGACCTTCTCAGCCTGGAGAACTCAGAGAAATAAGTTTTCTGTGTAAGCCATCTAGCCTATGGTATTTTTGTTACAGCAGCTGAAACTCAGTAAGATGCTGTTGACTGGTGTATAAGAAGCGGCATTATACAACATTATATGAGGTGGTAAAAAGGGCGAAGAACCAGAAGCATTCATTCTGGCCCCTTCCTTTCCCATTTCTTTTAAAAATCTCATTACAGGGACGCCTGGGTGGCTCAGTGGGTTAAGTGTCCAACTCAGATCCTGATCTCAGGGTTCATGGGTTCAAGCCCCACACCTGGCACTCTGCTGTCAGTGCAAAGACCGCTTTGGATTCTGTGTTCTCTCTTTCTGCCCTTCCTCTTGCTCTCTCTTAAAAATAAATAAGCATTTTTAAAAATTAGAAAAAAATAAAAAAGGAATCTCATGACAGGTGAGGCCTTGGTAGGGGAAGGAGGTGGAGCTGGTTTAACCAGACTTTGCTGATAACAAAGTGGAACCAAAGATTACAAACGGGAGCGTGGACTGTAGCAAAACAGAACAAAAAGGGAGGGGAGAGGAGTCTCAGAGGAATGCATGCGTGACTCGGTCCTGTTGCCCAGCTCTCTGGAACTCCCTGGGTTCCTACCCTTTTTAAGAAGCCTGTATCTGCATGCCATCACGGACTCTGTGAGCCCCCACAGCCTTCTAAGAACTGCCCTATTCAGCAAGTTAGCCAGAGTCTGTTTCTGTTTCATGAAGAATCGTTTACTGTATTAGGAGCTTCTCAATGGGTGTCCAAAGCCACATTCACTATCTTTCCCATCAAACCTGGATGCATTTCAGCAAAGGACATCATCTAAGTAATTGCCTTAACTAGAAACGTGGCTTCATTTCTTGTGCTTGGGAATTGGATAGAATCCCAGGATAGCCATTTATTTAATAGCTCTGAATCTGGGGGAAATTACGCAAGTTCTCTGAAATTTGTTTTGCCCTTTTATTTATTTTTTTTAATGTTTTTTTTATTTATTTCTACGAGAGAGAGAGAGACAGCGTGAGCAGGGGAGAGTCAGAGAAAGAGGGAGTCACAGACTGAAACAGGCTCCAGGCTCTGAGCTGGCAGTCAGCACAGATCCCGACACAGGGCTCGAACCCACAAACCGCGAGATCATGACCTAAGCGAAAGTCGGACGCTTAACCGACTAAGCCACCCAGGCGCCCCTGTTTTGCCCTTTTAGATACAGAATTGGTATACTAACACCTATTTTGCTTGGCTTGTTACGAAGATAGCACGGAGTCTGGGTGTACTGTAGGCACTTAATGTTTTTCTTATTGATTCTTAATACAGGCACCCCAAAAACAGTCTCCTTACTAGTCCCTCTGCCCGAGTTTGTAAGTATCCTTTGATCTGGACAGTTACAGTAACCTTTTAACTATTTTCTCTTTTAAAATTCATCACCCAGTTACCTTCGTAAGGCAGACCTCTTCTTTGATGACCAACCAGTGCCTTTAGGATGAAAGTGCAGATTCTCTAACAGTGCATTTCTTTTTATTTTATTTATTTTACTTTTATTTTATCATTTTATTTATTTTTTATGAATATAATTTATTGTCAAATTNTATTATTTTTGCTTCCCTTCTCTTATGTTCATCTTTTTTGTATCCTAAAGTCCTCATATGAGTGAAGTCATATGATACTTGTCTTTCTCTAATTTCGTTTAGCGTAATACCCTCCAGTTCCATCCACGTCGTTACAAATGGCCAGATTTCATTCTTTCTCATTGCCAAGTAATATTCCATTGTATATATAAACCACATCTTCTTGATCCATTCATCAGTTGATGGACATTCAGTCTCTTTCCATAATTGGCTGTTGTTGAAGGCACTGCTATAAACATTGGGGTACATGTGCCCCTATGAATCAGCATTCCGGTATCCCTTGGGTAAATTCCTAGTAGTGTTATTGCTGGGTCATAGGGTAGTTCTATTTTTACTTTTTTGAGGAACCTCCACACTGTTTTCCAGAGCAGCTACACCAGTTTGCATTCCCACCAACAGTGCAAGAGGGTTTCTGTCAAACAGAGCATTTCAAGATCCTGAGCAGCCCAAACTCAAACTACTTTCCCAGAATGCTCTCATTTAACATGAATTTAATAAACCTATAAGTGCCTAGCAGAGGCCAGGCACTAATAGAACTTACATTTTAATAGGGGAAACTGTAAATAAAAACAGTGTAATTACAGACCGTGACTGAAATTTCAACGAAGCATGGGAAATTGCTCCCATCTCTTTTGTGCTTCTGCCCCTCCTACCAGGAAAAAATAGCATGTTTCAGGAGTTCCTTGTCTCTCCCCTCTGAGTCTCAAAACAAGATACATGGCTTGCAGACCCAAACCTGCATTGCAGTCTGGAACCAGATGGGGCTGAACTCAACCAAAGTTCACGAAGCCCAGCTTAGTCACAGCGAGTCTGCAGACGTGTGTGAGCCATAGATATTTATTGTAAATCACGGCGAGCTTGGGTTTGTTATTTTAGTCAAATTGAAATAACACAGAGAGAACCAAGAGCCCTTGCTTGTGGACTGAATGCGTGTGTAAGGAAAAGAGAGAAGTCAAGGCTTCTGTTCTGAGCAATAGAATGGAGAAAGGCATCAATTACCAAGGAATTACCAAGGTCGAGGAGATTGGTGGGGGAAGGAATTTGGATAGGAGAGTCAAGTTCAGTTTTGGACATCTGTAGCCTGGGTAGGCTAACTGCTGTTGCACAAATAGCTTTAACATAGGAATGGCTGAATACAACAGATTTTTCTTGTTCACAAAGTAGTTCAATGCGGGAATTCAGAGAGTAATGTCTTATGCATTTATTCATGAATCTAAGCCCTTTCTATCCTGTGGTCTGCTAGGCTCTATGCTTGCATCTAGCTTCATGGGAAGTTAGGAAATGTTTAGCTGGGTGCACTAGATAAAGAGGATTTGGGGAACAATTAGCCAGTCTCTCTAACTGCATCTTATTTTGAAATGCCTCTTAGATAATTCAGAAGATAAAGAGTTGCTAGAAGAGTCTGGCTCTCAGGTATGAGCTTTTGGAAATCAAAGACATAGGTGTGGTATTTATAATCACATGTAGGGAGAATAGAATGAGGTTCAGGACAGATCAGAGGTCCCTACTGTTGGGTTTCTGAACATTGAGAGGTTGGTGAAAAGGAGGAACAGCAAGGAATATATCTAACGGCTTCCTCTTCTGGTCCTGTTCATGTTCCTCATGCACCACACCTGCTCTCATTTCACTGTCCTCCCAATTTTCCCTAAAATCATCCCCTGCCCTTAACAAATGGCCATTGATCCCCCCTCTTCCATTTCTGCCATATTTTATACTCCTAAAAATCCCAAAGAACTATCTAGCCAGATTCGTTCCTGGCTAGAACGAGTGTGCTCAGGAATGTTTGGCTGGCCATCAATGGTAGCTCACAAGGATTCTCTGGCTACACTACATTTCTTAAATTATCTTGTGGTTAGGTGTGGCTATCCCTAGGTGATAGTTCTCCCTAACGGAATGTAAACCAAAGTGAGATGTGCGATTTCTAGACCTGACTCTTACAACTGCCTGCCCTTGCCTTTCCCGCTGCTCTCAAGCTGGTGGTGAGCAGGTGGAGGCCAGGGTAACCTTGGGTGTCAGAGCTACAGTCAACCTGGGTCCCTCCGTGACTATGCACAAGAGAGCTTCTCACCAACCTGGTATCACTTCCCCAAAACATCACATGAATGAGAAGTAAAGGTTTACTTTGCTTGAGCCATTTCATATGGTGGTCTATTCATTATCACAGTTTCGACTATTCTAAATATATAGAAATCAGACCAGGAGTGGACGGCTGCCATAATAAAGATCCAAAATCTGTAGCATTGACTTGGTGGCGGGGCACCAGGCAGTGAGGCAGATTCCTGGAGAAATAGAGCTGGTAAAACACTGCCTGAGGGAACCAGGAAGGCAGATCCAGATTCCTTGTGAGCCTATAATTATTGGAGTGGAAGTTGGAAAGAATCAGAATTTTAGGATGAGTTAGCAGCTGCCTGCTGCTTTTAGCAAAGTACAGGTCCAAACCCTTTGGAGGTAGATGCTTTTGAGAATTCAGAATTTTTCTAAATTTAGGAAGTTAAAAGGGCATACACTGCAGAGTTTAGTACAAACCCTCCCCCACCAGCAGAGTCTGGGATAGCACCCCATAATCAAGCACATTCTTATTTCTGCAGTGAGGTGCATGGTTATTCACACTAGGAAGGATACATAAAGATTAATGGGGCACCTGGGTGGCTTAGTCGGTTAAGCGTCCGACTTTCGCTTAGGTCATGATCTCGCGGTTCGTGGGTTCGAGCCCCGCATCGGGCTCTGTGCTGACTGCCAGCTCAGAGCCTGGAGCCTGTTTCAGTCTGTTACTCCCTCTCTCTCTGACCCTCCCCTGCTCACTCTGTCTCTCTCTTTCCTAGAAATAAATAAAACATTAAAAAAAAAAGATTAAAAATAACCCCCATCAATTTAGGTCAAGTTTCACCACCATTGAGTTACAGGATTGCACTACAGAAAAATGTGTTTTTCAGAGCTTTTTGGGTTTCAGATTTGTGGATAAAGGTTGTAGATCTGAATTCTTTTTTGTAAGTGTTTGTTTATTTTTGAGAGGGAGGAAGACAGAGACAGAATGTGAGCGGAGGAGGAGCAGAGAATGAGGGAGGCAGAATCTGAATTAGGCTCTAGGCTCTGAGCTGTCAGCACCACGTGGGGCTTGAACTCACAAACCGTGAGATCATGACCTGAGCTGAAATCAAGAGTCAGACACTTAAGAGACTGAACCACCCAGGCACCCCAGATCTGTCCATTTTAAATATTGAAATAAATTACCCAATTTTCTTCCAGAAAGAGTTCATGAATTTGCACTTTCAGTCCACGACAGTGTGCAAGAATGAGGTCAGGCAGGTGGGGTGTGGGGCAGTAGTGCCACACAGCTCCTGAGCAGACCAAGGGTGTTCACAGCCTCTCAGTCCCATGCAGCCACCCTGCCTTCTAGTCTCATGGGAGAAACACTGCTTTCCATCGTCTTGATTCTCATGTTTTTACCTTTGTGCAAGCCTGAGACTTACTATCCATCTACCTTTTTATTTTCTTTAAACTTGCATATCTTTTTGCTTACTCTTCTGTTTTGCATTTGTAATTTGAAGTTATTATGTCTACCTCAGTGAATTTTAGGCTGTACTGATTGATCGAAGTGGAATTTCATAAATGTATAATTTTGTGTGGTTACACTGATCACACTGCCTTACAGCTCCTTGGCTTGCTATCCTTCTTGGAAAAGCCTTTCCCACTCTGGGATCTAATATAAATTATTCACAAACTATGTGGCTGTATTTTATTCAAAATCTTTGATCTATCTGTAATTAATGTTGGTATAAACAATAAATTATAAGCCCAGCCTCAGTTTTCCTAACAATTCATCAGTTTCCCCAACACTATTTTATTTACCCTACTGACTAGATTACTTAGAAATCTACTCTTCAGAAATGACACCTTTAATATGAACTAAAATGCATGCATATTTAGGTCTATTTCTGGATTCTTTATTCTGTTCCACTGAGTTCTTTTTCTTCTCCAGTAATAAACAAATTTTAAATGTTTATTTTGAGGGGGGGGGGAGAGAAAGGGAAACAGAGGATCCGAAGTGGGCTCTATGCTGAGAGTAGGGATCTCTATGGGGGACTCGAACTCACAAACCTTGAGATCATGACCTGAGCTGAAATCAAGAGCAGGATACTTAACCAACTGAGCCTCCCAGGTGACGCCCCCAGATCTTGGTTTCTAAATACTATTTTCCACTAAAAGGAACCAGGGATCTTTGGATAAATGGCTGATTCCAGATATGGAAAAAACAAGTACAATTTGAGCCTCAAAGATATATTTGTGCCAGAAAGTAAAATTGTTCAAAGAGTAATAAGGTGTATGTCATAAGGACGTAAGAATGAGCTTAAGGGAGCTTCCGCTGGTCAAATCTGGGAAAATTCAAGCACCAAACAAATAGTAATAGTAACGAATATAATCCACTCAATGAAGTAGCAACCCATGAGCCCATACTGACTCAATCAATCAATTAATAAGAAGGGAAAACTCTGCTGCACAGTATGACACTAATTAATAAGTGTAGAGGGAATGATAGAAGTAGAAGCATTCTGCAATCATTACAGTGATAATTGATTCAGGTCAGATTCATTAATGGCTGCTAAATCCAGTGGGTAAATGTTTGATGAGGGACCGAATATTTGCCTAATTTCGAAGTTGTTTCCACACAGATTACATGTTAATTGTTTATTAATTAATGCCAAATACTTCCCAGTTAATTTTACCATAGAGAATTCTGACAGACACAATCTTTTTTTTTTTTAGAATTTATTAAACATTTTTTTCTTTCATAGTTTATTGTCAAGTTGGTTTCCATATAACACCCAGTGCTCATCCCAACAAGTGCCCTCCTCCATGCCTATCACCCCCTCCCCCTCTTCCCCACCCCCATCAGCCCTCAGTTTGTTCTCAGCATTCAAGAGTCTCTCATGGTTTGCCTCCCTCCCTCTCCCCAACTGTTTTTCCCCTTCTCCCCCATGGTCCTCCGTTAAATTTCTCCTGATCCTCCTATAAGTAAAAACATATGGTATCTGTCTTTCTCCACCTGACTTATTTCGCTCAGCATAACACCCTCAAGGTCCATCCATGTTGCTACCCATGGNACACTATCTTATAAATGTTGTAATATTACCAATATTGGGATAAATAGACCCTGTGGACTTCCTGATAGGCTGCTGGTGGAAGAACATAGCATCACTTTTGGAGTACTTCTGCTGAGAATATATAATTTGCATGTAATTGTGAGGCTGTATTGGATAAATCTGAACTGTGGGGCTCTCTCTTAGCTTGGGCTGCGGTAAAAAAGTAGCATGGACTGAATGGCTGAAGCAACAGTCATGTCACAGTTCTGGAGGCTGAGATCACAGCGCAAGCGTGGTCATGTTCTGGAGAAGACTCTTCCTGGCTCACAGATGCCCACCTTCTCACTGTGTCCTCACATGACAGAGAGACAGAGACAGGAGGAGAAAGGGAGAGGAGAGAGGGATTTCTCACTCTTCTTATAAGGGTACCAATCCCATCACGAGGTCCCTATACTCAGCATCTAAGCCTAATTACCTCCAGGAAGCCCCGCCTCCCAATACCATCACAATGCGGCTTAGGGTTTCCACATACGGATTTAGGGAGGACACAATATCCAATCCGTTAACAGGGATTTTCTACAAAGTGACAGGCTTGTCCTTATCAAGGCCATAAAGGATAAGGAAACACTGAGGAACTAGAGGCTAAAGACGCATGACAACAGTTATGTGAGATCCTGAATGAGATCCTAGACCTGTCGTGGATATTATTGGGGTAACTGACAACATTTGAGTGTGATCTGTGGATTAGATCAAATCAGGTGAGTCCCCTCTAGAAAGTGAAACATCAGAGAGGCCCTTTCCTGTTAGCCCGCACCGAAGCCACCAGACGTGCCCGTGGTGGACGGTGTATGGAGGGGTCACGTGGCTGACCCCTGACACTGGGCTGCAGGAGCCCAGAGTGATGCCCAGCTGGCAGCCAGCAAGGAAACAGGGACCTCGGTCCTACAGTGGAAAGGAGCTGAATTCTGGCCCAACTTGGATGAGCGTGGAAGAGGACCCCAAGCTCCAGATAACTCGGCAGTCTAGTCGACCCCTTGGTTCAGCCTCATGAGAAAAGAAATTCCTGTTGTTTAAGCCACAGGGCTGTGATATTGTTACGGCAGCCCGAGCGGATTAATACAGTGGTGCACCCAGTTACTGGTTGACTCAGTCAGTCTTATCTATGTAGTTCAAGTGCGATCAAAGTATGAGAATCTCGTTTTCAGTCGCCCAGCTTCCGAATGAAGGAGGGACTGGGTGGAGTAAAATTTTGTGGGTTTTTCTTTGTTTTGTTTTTTAACATATCCAAAGAATGAGTCACTCCGAAGTGCTCAGTTTTCTGAAAAGCTGAATGCACATAAGCACTTAATACCCTTTAAAAAATTATTTTGAATGGGTAGCTATTTTTACAATCTTTGTTTTCTTTTTCTTTTTAAGCTTTCACAAACAGAATCAATGTACATTATTAAAGTCAAATGGGGGAGGGAGAGAGAGATGGAGAAAGGATTATCATGAAAGGGATGATTCATGTATCAGGTTGTCTCCTGCCTCAACTCGTCCTGTCCCCAGATACAACTTTAATCCTTTCTAAGTTTTTCCCCTGTGCTGATATCTCCATATTTCCCAACAACAACAACCTTACACCATTTTTTAACCGTATCCACTTTACGCCTTGTCATACTATGGTGGGAGGGGGTTAGTTCACTTCCATCTCCACTAAAATGTGTGCACCGTTTCCCCAACCATCCAACGTGGCTCTAACTCCCCTCTCAGTTCCTCCACTTTAATCGGGCGCCTTTAAGTGAAACATTTAAGTCTCCACCTCTTGGTCCACAAACGAGATAGCGTTTACTTTCCCACCGTGAACCTGGATACTTCTACTGCCTTCTGCCCCTTTGTATTCCGTTTCCATCCCCCCATTTTTTTTTTTTTAATTTCTGGGAGAGAGAGAGAGACAGCGTGAGCAGGGGAGGGTCAGAGAGAGAGGGAGTCACAGACTGAAACAGGCTCCAGGCTCTGAGCTGGCAGTCAGCACAGAGCCCGACGCGGAGCTTGAACCCACAAACTGCGAGATCATGACCTAAGCGAAAGTCGGACACTTAACTGACTAAGCCACCCAGGCCCCCCTCCATCCCACCATTTTTGACAGCAATAGATCTACTTTGACAAAATCCAGGTCAACAACATTTGTATTTTGTTTTGAAACTATGGTTTTCCCGTCATTTATCTATAGTTCAGTTCTACAAGTAGAAAGCCAATAACTGGCGTTAATATTATTATTGTGATGTAAATACTGTTTATGACAGAAGCAAATGTGGTGCTGGACTTCCTCTTTTTATTTCATGTCATGACCCCTCTACCTCGTAATGGACAATGGGGCTAAGCTGGAGTATAATGAACATATGTTAGTGTTCCTTCGTAAGTCAGCATCATAATTGTGAACCCACGGGCGCCTGAGGGCTCAGTTGGTTAAGTGTCCGACTTTGGCTCAGATCATGATCTCATAGTTCATGAGTTTGAGCCCCGCATCGGACTCTGTGCTGACAGCTTGGAGCCTGGAGCCTGCTTTGGATTCTGTGTCTCCCTCTCTCTCTCTCTCTGTCTCTCTGCCCCTCCCCTGCTCATACTCTGTCTCTATCTCTGTCTGAAAAATAAATAAACATTAAAAAATGTTAAAAAAAAGAATTGTGAATCCCAAAGATTTTGCTTGCCATAATCTAGTAATGCCTTTCTTCCAGTATAAATAATAACTACTATTAATTGAGTACCTACTATCAGGCATTCTGATGTGCAATATTCTTGTTTTATCCTAATAACTATCCTGTATTACTCCTGTTTTTACAGAAGAGAAAACACAAGGTAAGTAGCTGGGAGGAGTGGGTTGGAATGAAAGACAGACACCAAGTTGAGTTGACCAACTCATCCCAGTTTGCCTGGGACTTCCCAGTGTGAGCACTCAAAGTCCCGTGCCCTGGGGGTCACCTCGGGCTCAGGGCAACTGGGATCATTGGTCATCCTCCAAGTCCAGTCACTGTCTTTCTCTTTCTTCTTTTGAAATTAACAACAACAATAACAGTATTAGTAATCAGCCATTTCCATGGCTTGGAGTTCATTGCTCTTCTGCAGGTCAGTTATATCATCTGCTAGTGGCGTGTCTGAACTGGGAGTTCTTACCAAAGCCTGGATTGATGTCAACACTGTAAACACCTGCAGGGCTGTATCCACTTGTTTTTCAACATATTAAAAGATATTCTTCTCCGCCAGCCTCTATTAGGACGGTAATTTTTCTGTATGCAGCATACTTTAGGGCCTCCCTTTGCTGGGTCCCCCTCATGCAGAGCACCCCAGAATTCACACCTTGAACTGCTTTTCTGTCTATACACTTGCATGGTGTCTCCTCTACTCCCATGACTTTAAATCTCATCCATTTGAGCTTATGAATCCTAAATTTACATTATCACTGTGGGTTCTCCCCTGAACTCCTGACACAGTTGACCTACTGGGCATCTCTTCTTAGACATGGAATAGTCATCTTAAAGTTGAAACATCTCTAAGGGAGGGCCGCCTGGGTAGCTCCATCAGAATCAAGCATCTGACTCTTAATTTCAGGTCATGATCTCACGGTTTGTGAGTTTGAGTCCTGCGTTGGGCTCTGGGCTGGCAGTGAGGAGCCTGCTTGGGATTCTCTCTCTCCCTCTTTCCCTGCCCCTCTCCTGCTCCTGCTCTCTCTCTCTCTCAAAAAATAAATAAATAAACTTAAAAAAAATCTAAATATCTAAGTGGATTCCTCACATTCCCTGGAAACTTTGCTTCCCTCAGCACCCTGTGCATTCCCCAAATGGCGGGTCCATCCTTCTGGTTGGTCAGGCCAACTTTAGAGTCATCATCGACTCTTTTTTTTTTTTTTTAACCTCTCACACTGTATAAAACCCGGCAAATCCTCCACAATGCACCCAGATTCTGACTACTTCTCACTACCTTTGCCCAAAGAACACTCTAGTCTAAGCCATGTTCCACTTCGTTTAGTGCAATAATCGCCTCTTAACGGCTCACCTGGATTCCACTCCTGCCCATCTGTCTCATCTAGCCTCAGTGGAAGTCCAGAGTCATCATTTTCTTATTTTTATTTTTTATATTGTTTTAAAATTTTTAAAGTTTTATTCATTCATTCATTCATTCATTCATTCATTCATTCATTCATGTGTGTTTATTACAGAGAGAGAGACGGAGACAGAGCATGAGCGGGGGTGGGGCCCAGAGAGAAAGGGAGACAGAATCTGAAGCAGCTCCAGGCTCTGTGCTGACAGCAAGTTATGAAAGTGAAAAGTGAAGAGCCTCTGTCCTCGCTTGTCCAGTCACTTCGATCCCTTTCAGTGATCTCTCAAGCCTCCCATGAATCCTCCTGGGGATACTCCAGCAGACACTGTACTAATACGAGCTACATGAGTAGATACCCTCCCTTCATTTTCCACGAGATGGTTCGATAACAGCGTATGAAAACGGGGCCATTTCTGTCTCCATTTTGACCGAGGTCCTAAGACTCTGGCTCTAAATACTCCACGCTCCTCCGGGAGAGGGCGGGGGATCTTTGCAGTACTTGGAAAGGAGTCCCGAAAGCTGGTTTTGCAAACATTGAGCCTTCACCACTTAGGAGAGGTCAAGGTGGAGTCAAGACTGATGAAGAGCTTTTTGCCTTGGACTTTGAGTCCAAGGTGAGTCGCACCTGCTCCCACAGGGAAGCACACTTTTCCCTGAAGCTGGTTGCTCAATGGAGGGGGGGGGGGTTCCACATTGAGGGGGGAGGTGCTCGCCAAGTCTGGAGACATTTGGATTTGTCATGACTGGAGAGAGGCTACCGGCGTCCATCGGAGGGAGGCCAGAGATGATGCTAAATGTCCCGCAGTGCACAGGACAGTCCCCACAGGGAACACCAAGCACACAGCCTCAAATGTCCCTAGTGGCGATGTTGAGGAACACTGGCCTGAGGAGAGGGGCTTCTTTGGGACCACGTGAGGAGGGGTGAGATGTCTCTTGCCGGTGGTGGACACAGGGAAGCGCTGTTTGGCCCACATGCGGAGACTGGGGCTGCTCGCAGTGCTCCTGGTGCAGAGGTGAGGTGAGGCTGCTGAGTAGCGAGGCAGCCTGCGTTCCCACGTGTTTGATAAGAGGGAGCATCAGGGGTTCCTGTGGAACCAGATAAGGACGGTGGCGGCAGAGCAGGATGGCTACGTGGAGAGAAGAGTGAGCTCAGCGGAGGCACTGCCAGGGGCTCTGGAGTAAGGTCGTAAGTACTAACCTGCACCCAGGGAGCCACAGGGGGGTATGTGTCCCGTTGGGAGGGGGAGGGGGAAGATGTGATGTGTGGTTGTCTTCTAAAAAGCTCCCAAAATGCTTCAGGAGAGAACGTGTTCGGCTCAAACCGCCAGAAAGCCCAGCAAGCTTATGACAGCTCTCAACATTATTAGTCACATAAAAGTTTGGCTGTCACTCCAGTGGCACACAGAAACTAAAACGCAGAGCTCACAAGAAAGACGGCACTTGATGTGACCCCTCCTGACCTCCCCAGTTTCATCTTCTCTCTATTATTTTGAGCCACAGTGGGCTTCAGGCCTTTCTTCAAACACGCTGGGCTTGCCCTGACCTCAGGGCCTTTGCACTTGCTTTCCTTGCCACCTAGCATGCTCCCTCCTCACTCTCAGTTTTGCATCATCATTTCCTCTTTTCCTTTGCATGCCTGTGCAAAAGTAGCTATCTCAGAGAGATCTTTCTCGAACAGCCCATCTGAAACAGGCAAATCTCTGCTTACTGTCTCCTGTGTTTGCTTAATTCTTAATACCTAACCTTTTATTACAACGTATTTGCTTACTGTGTCTTTCCTCCATTATAATGTTCCTTCCTGTTCCTTCCCAACAGGAAGATGCCTCATCTTTAGGTTCCCAGGGTCTAGGGCCATTTCAGCTTTGGGTAGGTGACCAGTAAATATTTGCCTAGTAAGTGAGTGAAGGAATATTTGAGAAATGCTGTTGTGGTTTGCTGAGCTATTTGATTTGGCTTCTGGTCTGTGAATGAGTGGAGTCATAGCCCTGCCTGGAGACAGGCCCTGTGTCCCATTCTCTGACACATTCTTCCCTGTCAAATTCCTTGGTCCTGGGGCATAAGACCCCCATGCAGACGACTAGAAAGACCAGGCTGCCCACTTCACAGCTTTTCAGATAAAAAGCCGGTTAGGAGCCTGGCTGCAGTCACGCCTCTCTGTTTAAAGACCCGAGTGAAAAGTTGTGAATGAAAAGAGAGTAATGACTGCCTATGTCCTTGTATTTTTTTTTTAAGTCAAGTGTGTCTGCATTTTATTTATATTTTAATTTGGTACAGGCATATTTTAAAATAAAAAATAGATATTTATTGTTGTTTTGGGAAACCTAAATGAAGGGCACAATGGAATATGATTGTCCCTAATTCCATTACCAGACATTATTACTTTAATGTTTGGTGTACACTATTACTATCTTTTTTTCTATGCATATAGAAGAAAATATATTTTTAGATGATATGATGTTAAACAATTTATCAAAATGGCATTTGCTCCCAAGTAATGTCACGTCGTATTTTATGGATGCATATTGTAATATTGTATGGTGGTGACCCCTCTTAATTTTCTTCTAATTCTCTCCCAAATGTTTGTTGGGATTTCTTCTAATTCCAACAAACAAAACCTACACATGTGAATCCTAACTATCGTCTATGGGTCTATTCACTTATCTATCCTTGCACCTATGTATCTATGAGTTAATATATCTTTTATTTATTACCTTTGTATCTTTTACATTTTTTATCATTCTATGTTATCCTTGTATTGATGTACTCCTCTTTCTATCTATGTAGCATCTATCTCTGTATGGTCTTTCTCTCTCTGTGCATTTATCTCCCTTAGTGTCTTTATAGGTATCTGGGTATCAAAGTATCTATCTATCTTTCTATTTATGCATCTATTATATATCAGTGCTTTTGTGAATCTACCAGCTATTTATATATATATCCATCTGTCATCTATCTTTGTATCTATCACTATATCTACCTATTATCTATTCATCACCTATTTATTCATATATGAATGTGTATATATATGTATGTATGTGCATATCCATTATCTATCATTTATCTCTGTGCCTGTCTTTATTTACACGAAAGACTTTCCTTCTGCCATGCACGTTTGGCATCTTGCTTCTTTCACTTAGAGCATCTTAGAGATGGTCTGCAGAAGCATTTCAAGAGCTATCGTGTTCTCTTCTTTGATGACGCCATTGTATTCATCATAAGGATGTTCCAATACTACATTTAGAATTTCTTTTGTCCTTATTTTATTGTGCTCTATACTGTAAACACACACACACACATACACACACACGATTTAGATCCTGCTCAGGTCAAGAAATAGAATGTTGTTCCACCCAAAGGCCCCCAGTAGAGAGACTTCTACTCGATTACAGCCTTATCCGTACCTAGTAGAAGTCACTCTATCTTGATTGTTGTGATAATAATTTTCTTGCATTAAAAAAATTACCATTATGGATGCATTTCTGTATAAGATAGTTTATTTTTCTGTTCATGAGCTTTAGTTGGAGGGAACACGGAACCATACCTCCTGAATTTTGTTGTTTCTTGCTCTTTCTTGTTTCTATTTACTAATAGCTAGATAGGTGCCAATCAACACAAAACGAAATACCTGTAAGACCGACAAACACTTAACGTTCCATTGTATAACTAAACCCCACTTAAAAAAAAAACCCAATTCTAATGATGGTGGACATTGGATTATTTCCACTTTGGGCCTATTGTGAAAAATGCTTGTATGAACATGTTTCTTGATGTATTTTGATGCTCGTGTGCACCCAGTTTTAAAGATCTGTCTCTAGGACTTGAGTTTCTGGGTCAAGTGTGCATCAACTTCACTAGACAGTGCCAACTGTTTCTAAACATTGTCACCCAGCCTCCCCTGCCCCCAAGCAGAGGACACTTCCCACTTACTCGACAACCTTGCCCACAGTTGGTGTCATCAGACATTTAATTATTTTTACAAGGTTCCTGCTGACAATCTAGTCTCTTTCTCTCTCTCTCTCTCTCTCCTTCTCTCCCCCTTAAATTTTGTCTTTCGTTTTCTTCTTTTCTTTTTCTTTCTTTTTTCTCTTACTCCTCCTCTTCTTCTTTCTTCTTTCTTCTCCTTTTTCTCCTTCTCCTCCTCCTCCTTCCTTCCTTCCTTCCTTCTTCTCCTTCTCCTTCTTCTTCCTCTTCTTCTTCTTCTTCCTTCTTCTTCTCCTTTCTCCTCCTCCTCCTCCTCCTTCTTCTTCTTCTCCTTCTTCCTCTTCCTCCTCTTCCTCTTCTTTTTCTTTCTTTCTTTCTTTCTTTCTTTCTTTCTTCTTCTTCTTCTTCTTCTCCTCCTCCTCCTCCTCCTGCTACTTCTTCTCCTTCTTCCTCTTCTTCTTCTTCTTCTTCTCCTCCTCCTCCTCCTCCTGCTACTTCTTCTCCTTCTTCCTCTTCTTCTTCTTCTTCTTCTCCTCCTCCTCCTCCTCCTGCTACTTCTTCTCCTTCTTCCTCTTCTTCTTCTTCTTCTTCTCCTCCTCCTCCTCCTCCTGCTACTTCTTCTCCTTCTTCCTCTTCTTCTTCTTCTTCTTCTCCTCCTCCTCCTCCTCCTTCTTCTTCTCCTTCTTCAACACTGTAAGGAACCTAACCTCATAGACTATCCTGGCAAGCTTTTGTAAAGACGCCTATAGTATATCTCTTTCTTGGTGGGAATACTAAGTCAAGGTGCTGTAAATATTGATAGCTGTGGTCGAATATTCCTCCCCACCTTTATATCCCTCACTTTATGTTCCCACAGTAGAACACAAGAACCTATTTCCTCACATCGTCAAGGAGGTGATCATCAAACATTAAGTGTTTGTCAGTCTTACAGTTATTTTGTTTTGTGTTGATTTGCACTTATCTAGTTATTAGTAAGTTTTAATATCAATTCATTTGGATTTAATGGCTGAGGCTTCTTTTCTTTAAAAACTGCCAGTTCTTTTGCCCATTTTCATACTGTTTTCTCGTTTTTGTCTTATCAGCTGATATAAGCTTTTTATCAACTGAGGACATAAGCCCATTGCTGCCAAATATTGTTGTAGCTATTTTTTTTTTTTCATTTCACACTGGTCTTTGGACTTTGTTCAGGCTACTTTTATTCCATAAAAAAAGAGTTGTGTATTTAAATTTACCATTTGTTTACTTTATGGCCTCTCAGTTTTTATATCCTTCTTAGGAAGACCTTTTCCAACCTGAACTCATGCTTTCTTTTTGAAATTTTATGGCTTATTTTATGTTCAACTCCTTGATACATGCTAAATCTTGGATCATTTGGATTTAAATCTTTGAGGTTCCAGAAAGGGAAGGACGCAGCAGGAATCCAGCTTTTCCTTGCTAACAATTTGTCAGCAGATCTATGTTTTTTCCCCTCCTTGTTTAAAATGTCACCTTTACCAGAAACTAAAAGTGCCATATGTATTTGGGTCCATTTTTGGATTGTCTATTTTGTTTCACAGATGTCTATTTCCCTCCCCCCAGCATTAAGCAGTTTTAAATTTTGCTCACTGCCTGGGTTTTACTAACCAAAAGCATACTTCTTCCTTAACCAAAGAGTCAAAGCTAAACACAGGCACAAAGCACACAGGCAGTGGAGAGCATCTGAGCGAGGCCATGTGGAAGGAAGGTCAATGTATGGCCACTGGGCAAAGGCAAGGGGAGTGTAGGTACCAGGGTTCAAAGGTATAATGTTCCTGTAGATTCCTGATTGGGAAAAAATGCTCTGTGTGCACATAAAACTGCAAATTAGGCAAATAATACATAATAAGCCTAGTATCTTGGGGGCAAAGTCTGATTTGAAATAGTAGTGTACCCAGTGACTCACTGATTAATTATTCTTTAAGTAGTTAGCAGTCCAGCCACGCTGAGGGCATCTGGTTTCCCGTGACTGCAGAAAGGAGGTGAGTGGTGACCTACTTCACAGAAGCGGGAACTGATGTAGTGAATCTCTGGCTGCCTTAACACCTTCGAGAAAGGGCTCTGTTGTCTGGAAAGAACAAGGCCTTTAAATAACAGAATACACTTAATTTTACGTTTTGGATGGCTAGCTTTCTCACATGCACGACAGCCATCCCTCTCTTTTTTGTAAAATGTTCATGACCAAGGTTCAGGCACAATTGTTAAGGAAATCGGGTAGCACAGGCAAGCCGAGGTTCCCACCTGACCCTTTGGCCTTGCCTGAAGCAACCTCTTCCGGATATTTGATTTTTCTTTTTGTAGTGTTTATTTTTTGTCTATGTGCTGCCAAAGCCAGCACATTAGTGTTTATTTTTGAGAGAGAGAGAATGCGAGTAGGGGAGGGGCAGAGAGAGAGGGAGACACAGAATCCAAAGCAGGCTCCAGGCTCCGAGCTGTCAGCACAGAGTCTGACGCAGGGCTTGAACCCATGAACTGTGAAATCATGACCTGAGCCAAAGTCAGACACTTAACTGACTGAGCAACCCAGGCGCCCCTAGGTTTGACTCTCTGATGCTTGCCTCCTTACCTCATATGTGCTGCTCCTTAATATATCAGTTTTAATTATTATTATTTTTTTTTATTTTTGAGAGAGAGAGAGTGGGGGAAGGTCAGAGGGAAAAGGGGAGAATCTTTATTTTTTTTTAAACATTTATTTATTTATTTAGAGAGACAGAGAGTGTGAGCCAGAGGGGCAGAGAGAGAGAGAGAGAGAGAGAATCCCAAGCAGACTATGCACTATTAGTGCAGGACTCCAATGCGGGGCTTGATCCCATGAACCATGAGACCATGACCTGAGCTGAAATCAAGAGCTAGAAGCTTAACTGACTGGGCCACCCAGGTGCCCTGAGAGAGAGAATCTTAAGCAGGCTCCATGCTCAGTGCTGAGGCCAACGTGGGGGCTCGATCTCACAAACCGTGAGATCATGACTTGAGCTGAAATCAAGAGTCAGATGCTTAACCCACTGGGCCACCCAGGTGCCCCTGGACATTGCTTCTTGACTGTGTGGTATGATCGCTGACTTTCATCACCCTGGACCTGGGCCCTCTCCACCCTGTACAGTTAAATAACCTTCCTTCTTGTCCCAGGATCGCCTGTGTGCTGTGTGCTCCAACCCTCTTTGCCAGGGTGCCTTGGGCCCTTTCCTGCACGCCACTCCTCAGAACCCTGGCTTCCCACGACATTCTTTCCCAGGGCTTAACCTTGACAGTCCTGGAAGTTCAGCCTGGTCAGTTTGCAAGTCCTCTGTGCCTTGCCCCTACTCTGCTGAGTGCTCCATGGCGCGGGGGCCTGGCCTGCTCCCGCCTCGCTCTCTCTTCCTCATTGCCGGTGCCCTTGCTTCATCAGTAACCTTTTATCCACAGCAGCCACTTACTCAGGCTCTGGGCCAGAGATATTTTCCCAACCTTTGTCCCTAATGGCTCTGGGCTTGGCCTTACTAAGATCCACTGTGGACATGCCCAGGCCCTTCCAGTGCTCACAGCCTGGGGAGCGATCTCATCACAGATGGTGTCTGCTCTGCTCACTTAGCATCATGCCTGGGTGTGTGAGGTGTGACATGGAGTAAGTAGCACCCCAGGTGACCCTGGTGACGTGGCACCATCCATCGGTCTGATGGAAACACCTGTGAAAGGGAGGGAGGTGGGTCGCTGTGAGAAAACAGACTAGTGAGCAGATAATTGACAGGTTGTACTAACGCTGCAGCCCCTGGGAGGGGCGGATGGGGGGGGGGTGAGGTCCTAAGTTAGAAGTGGGAGGGGCACCGGGCGGGGTTTTCAAGGGGAGCTCTCAGGCCACACCTCCTCTCCAGGGGCCAGCGTGCGGGCTCTGAAGGCCATGGTGAGCCGTTCCCGGAGGTATGGGCAGATGAGAAGGTGATGCTGTCACAGGGCTGAGGGGGGCCCATGTGGTCCCCGAGGGACTTATAGTTCAGGAGGGCAAGAGAGACTCATGAATAGGTAATGACAACACAGGATTAAATGTTCTGGAACGATGCCTGGAGAGCGCAGGCGTGGGACTCAAGGTGCTCTGCCAGCTCTCCCTCTGGACTTCTGTGTCCCTCAGGTGATAAAAGCCCACGGGCTGCAAAACCAGTTTTCAGGGACCTCCTTTCCTTTCTGGGGCAGCTTCAAGATGTGGGAGCCGTTGGTGCTGTGCTAAAAGACTAGTGACATCTATTGCCTCTGGGAGGCCCTGGTGTCTGGAAGGCAGGAGTGCAAGGAGAGGCTTACCTGTGAACGTTTTGAACTGGAAGCTTCCATAGATTTACCCATAATGTAAATTTTCTTAAAAATAGAGACATGAGTTACCAAAAACACCTTTGAAAGCATCAGGTGGGGGACATTAAAAGGAGAGGGAGCGTTTGCATAAGGGATGAACTGAGTGAATTGATTCAGGGTCTGGGCCGTTGCAGGATTGTCAGGGAGGCCAGTATCTGCAGGCACATGTGCGTCCTGGGGCGAAAACCAAACCGGATTGAGGAAACTTGGAATCAAAGCCACACGGAGATACCGCCTCACACCGGTCAGAGTGGCTAAAACGAACAAATCAGGAGACTATAGATGCTGGCGAGGATGTGGAGAAACGGGCACCCTCCTACACTGTTGGTGGGAATGTAAACTGGCGCACCGCTCTGGAAAACAGTGTGGAGGTTCCTCAAAAAAGTAAAAATAGAACTCTCCTATGACCCAGCAACAACACTGCTAGGAATTTACCCAAGGGACACAGGAGTGCTGATGCATAGGGGCACATGGACCCCAATGTTCATAGCAGCACTCTCAACAATAGCCAAAATATGGAAAGAGCCTAAGTGTCCATCAATGGACGAATGGATCAAGAAGGTGTGGTTTATCTATACCATGGAATGCTATTTGGCCATGAGAAAGAATGAAATCATGCCATATGCAGCAACGCGGATGGAACTGGAGGGTATTATGCTGAGTGAAATGAGTCAGTCAGAGAAGGACAGATATCATATGTTCTCACTTATATGTGGATCTTGAGAAACTTAACAGAAGGCCATGGGGGAGGGGAAGGGGGAAAATAGTTACAAACAGGGAGGGAGGCAAACCATAGGAGATCCTTAAATACAGAGAACAAAACTGAGGGTGGGGGTGGGGGAGAAGGGAAAATGGGTGATGGGCCTTGCAGAAGGCACTTGTTGGGATGAGCACTGGGTGTTGTATGGAAACCAATTTGACAATGAATTATATTAAATGCAAAAAATAAAGACAATCAATGACAGAGAAAATAAAAAGAAACATTATTTTCAGGTAGATGTGGCAAGCTCCCTGAAGTAGACTTTAAAACTGGAAACTCTTCTCATCCAGCTCCTAAAGTGGGTGTCATAACTGAATTTTCCACACCAATGTAGACAGGATGGGAAGGGTCTGATTGGCTGCTTCCCAGGACGAGTGGTCCACAGCGCTCTGGAGGCGGTCCAGGTTCGGGAAGCCACTGCTGATCTCAACTTCTCAATCGTATACTTGATCAAGGCTAATGAAACCCAATCTGTGAAAACAGCTTGGGTTATATATCCAATCTTTTTGGACCACTTTCTCATGAGAAGAGATAGATTTTACATTGTAACTAAATATACATGTTCATACACAGATAGGAAAAAAATTTTAACTATACTTCATTTCCTTGTGAGAGATGGACTAAATATTCTGTTCTATTCTTTCCTATTTGATATTTTTATTTTTTTAAAACTTTTTAAAAATTATTTTAGAAAGAGTGAGAGAGAAAGAGAGAGCATGAGGGGGATGGGAGAGAGAATCTTAAGCAGGCTCTACACTCTGCATGATCCTGACACAGGGCTTGATCGCATGACCCTGGGATCGTGACTGAGCCGAAATCAAGAGTCAGATGCTCAAGAGGCTAAGCCACCCAGGTGCCCCTCCTGTTTGGTATTTTTAAAAGCTGGTAATAACCCCCTAAACTGACTTCATGGTCCATTTGGAAAAGTTTGGAAAATCCTGAGCTGATCCAGGTACAGGTATACGGATTCATGATATAAGAGATATACTTTATGTTAGGTCATCTGTCAATTAAGTTTGAAAAAACACATCACTAGGTCATGTCCCTAGTATTTAAATTTGATCTTGTCAAGCTCTCTTCCATTTTTTCGTTCATTTGCATTCAAGAGACTCAGTCTTAGAAATATTACAATAATGTACACTCTTCCAGTGCTTTAGAAAATTTGTTTCATCCTGAGTTTTATGGATCCTACAACTTTGCTTTCTTAGAAAAAGTTTTATGACCCAAGTGTGCATCCCTGAACACGAGAGCTTAGTTGCTTCACTGTAAAAAATGATGTCTTTTAAATCTCTTTTAATCTATAACTTTATTCCTACCTTTTTCTCCCACCTTGCATTTTATTTATTGAGTAATCTGGATTGCTTGACAGAGATTCCTGTAGTCTAGATTTGGCTCCTTATACCCCATGGTATACTTTAGCACACCCTCTGTGACAGCCTATAAAGGAATGGAGATTGTTGATCTGGAATTGGGTGACGTAGGAAATGAGACAAACCTTCTTCCCGGTTGCACTCTATGGAAACTTTGTGTTCTATGGGTGAGGGCCCCTGAGCTAGGAGACATTTGTATCACAGTTACAGCAAGCATTTAACCAAGGCTCTGGGTATCTGCCTCACAACCACAGACACGGTATCTCACTGAGTCTCGATACCCGAGCAGGATTCAGGTACTTTATATCTGGTGCCATTTGATCCATAGAGAGGACGTTTACTTATATTCTCTCATTCAAGGGTCACGTTCCATCACAGGAATAACATGAGGTTTTATTCCCTTATGATTAAATCAATGTAACATTTAATGCTCCGAACATAACATCTGCTTTCATATTCCCATGTCTCTGCTTGTCTGGGGTTCTTGGAGAAAATCTCTTTTCCTGTCCTGTTTCCAAGTCTGAGCTCCTATTCAGTCCCCGGATCCCTGTAGAGAGAGGGTCCCCTGCCCCTTTCCTCAGGGGCGGGGTGTGCATTCAAGTAGCACCTGCCTGGAGAGCGGGGGTTCTCAGATGATGCACGGGCACAGGCTCACTGTTCTTGCTTCTGGGGAGTGGCTGGGAGCAGCCCCCGGACATGGGGTCTGCATTTCCCTGCTAGGGTTTGCTCCTCTCTCTCAAGGAGAAAACAAGACCAGCCCTTCCCCTCCCCACTTCTCAGTGTTCTATTCTTACTTAGCCAAGCTTCTTGCCCCTCTTTGAAGGAGACAGGACACTTTTGATCTGATGCAGGACAGAGTGGGACATCTGTTTAGATTTTGCTTTGGGGGCTATTTATGTATTTTTAGTTACACAACAGTGAGCTGTATTTCCTGAATAAATCCGCATTTGGGATAAGCCCTAATGCGAACTGAGTTTTGAAGAGGGGTAGACGGCAAAGATGTGGTGGCTGATGTGTTCCTGGAGCCACCGGGGACTTTTTACAACAGGCTCGAGATGTCCAGGCCTCCTGGGGGGCTCCTTATCCACCCAGATGGGGGGACGACCAAGGCAGAGTCCCGGGTGCCCTGTTGGGTTGCCACCTCCCAGAGCGCGACAGTACCTAGGGCTCTGGAGGGAAGGCCCCTTGTGGCTTGGTTGTGGTCTCCCAATTTCAATGCCCCCTTCTCTCTCCTCTGTAGAAGATCATGTCATCCGAAAAATTCAGGGTGATGCCACTCAGGAAATTTGTGACGGCGACCCAGAGCAGGCCAGCAGCCCTTCCTGACGCGGCCCTCCCAGACCCCAGCCTGATATTCCCTCGCTCCCCTCCTACGGGTCTTGCAGATTTACCGGAGGAGCCGCTTTCCAGAAGCAGGGAGTTGGAAAGTACCGGCCAGCAATCCGGATCAGCGCGGAGAAAAGGGATCCACTGTTGTAGCAATGGGAACTGAGACCTTTTGTAAGGAAAGAGGGAACCAAAGAAAGAAAAAAGACCACGGATTGTGGAATGCGGAAGGAGAAGACACGAGTGTTCGCGAAAGGAGCTTTCAAGGGCCTTAGTGATGGAAGAGTCCGGGCCCTTGCGCACAACAGAGTCGCTCGGCATCCTGCGCCACCTTGTGGTCACTTTGTCCCTTCCCGTCAAATGCTCCACCTTCTCGCTCCCTTGGTTTTTCCTGTGACCCCGCCCCTTAGAAAGCCACTTGGCTCGTGCCCACAGGCAACACTTCATTTCA
>NW_027529438.1:403516-412560 GCF_008692635.1 Crocuta crocuta
ACTCGTGGGGGGTAATTTCCAGCATCATTGATCACAATTCATATGCACCCTTGTACCCTAGTAGAAATAAAAGCGGATTCCGGTGCTTCCCGTAAGGTTTAAGCAGACGCTTGCTGGACACCAAGTGCCTCCTATGGCAAGAAAGTAATGAGAGAAAAAACTCTTTAGAGGCCTGATCTATACGACAGAAGCCATTCTAGATGTCTTCCTAGGTTAACATGGCCGTATGTAAACTTGGTTCGAACCCAAACAAGGCCTGATTTCCGGCCCACCATGCATACATGGTACACCTGCTTTGTGAAGAGTAGCCCAGAGGAAAACCAACTTGTTCTCGAATTATCGATTACAGCTCCCACTCCCTGCATTCCTTTATGATAAACCTCATGGGTCCTGCCTATATGCTAACCTATAGTCTTTTGAGCTTCTCGAAGGTGTAAAAAGTCTATAACCCTCTGAAAACTCTTCATGCTCCAGAGCACCTTCTTCTTGAGAAGACTGTGTTTCCCGGGCAGCTGTCCTCACTTGGGCTGAAATAAAACTCTCTTTCTTATCTTCAGAGATTCGAAAAGGTTGGTTCATTTGGGGGGGACAAAAAGGAGAGACGCGTGAGAGGTCCCATGCCTCGCTGTCCGAGCCCAAAGGACGATTCGGTCAGAGGCGCTCACATTGCTGTGTGTTCGGGCTCATGGCTTATGATAATGACACTTCATGTGTATATGGCACTTTCAATGCCAGGTCCTATTCTGAGCACTTTATATGATTGCCCTGTGAAAGCCTCACAGAGACCACATGAAGTTGGTTCCATGATATCCCCCTTTTACAGACAAGGAGCCTGAGGCTGAGTGACTTCCTTAGGGTCCCCAGAGAGCAGGCGCCAGAGGTGGGCTGGGAAGCAAGGAATCTGTGCTCATGACCCCCCACGTGCACAATCTCCCTCAGACCTGCACTCGGTTTAGGACATGGGGTGCAGACCCGCCTGTGAACTTCGGGGGTTCCTCTGGGTACGCTGTTGTTTCTAGAGTAGTCTGCCCTACGTAGCTGTGTCTCTTGACCAGGTGCTTTTGAGAGAAGGCTTTCAACTCCAAACGCTCAGAATATACTGATTCAGGAATAAGTGGGGAAGTCCAGAATATTGGACATTTTAAAAAAGGATGGAAGAGCAGGAGTTGGGGAAGGTAATTCCTATTCGATTCTTTCCTCCCAAAGGCTTAGCAGGCAGAGAGCCGTTTACATGGATACAAGGCGAAATCAAAGAGCAGTGCACACCTACCTATCCATGTGGGGACATGATGCTGGGATCTTAAGGGCAATAGATCTGAGGTCTAGACATTAACCATCTTCCTTGTATCCTCAAGTGGCTCGAAAGCCTGCAGTACATTCATCTAAATACTAACAGATAGAATGACATCAGTAAGGTGGGTCAGATGTATGAAAAGGGGAAGGGAAGAGTCAGGAAACACTAGAAGCTAGGCAGCTGTCACATTAGTTGTTACAAAATTAAAGAGAGCCAGCTTGCTGTTTCTAGCACTCCGCTCTGCTATCCAATTACAGAGCTCTGTAAAGAACAAGATGCTAGACTCCTACTGAAGACAGGTCCCAGCTTCTTAAAATTCAAAAATGGAACAAGAAATTCCGGAGGAATAAACGGAGACGTGACTGGACAGAGCTGCTCAAGGAACTGAAAGTTAATTATAGTAAAACTGGTTTCGTAAGAGAGGCTGAGAAGGTAAGTAGCATTGGTATATCTCCATAATGGACAAGAGAGACCTTTCCTTTCACTAATAACGTTCCTGGAAAAGTAATTCTATATATAGCAAGCTCAGAATGACGACAGCCTCTGTGGGAATCAGAAACAAGCTTGGAAAGAAGTAAAAACAATATAATGACGTGAGCCATGGGATGCGACTTTGGTGGAAGGGACACAGAGCCTCTGCAAGAACAGGGCATCCAGCGAGACACACTGTCAGAAGAGAAGAGAGTGGGGGAGCACTGTGACTTGCGAAGTTAAAAAATGTCACACACTCACACACGCAGGGCTTTAAAAAAAAAAACAAACCCATCATTGCTATTCCTTTCAGAACAGGATGCTTTCTGCAGGGCTCAGAAGCACAATGCCACCTGTTAGGTGCCTTTGATGGAAGACACTGAAGTCAACCTAAAACAATTCTAATAAAGGATTGACCATATTCTGAGATTGTTCTGAAACTTCTTGAGGACAGTACAGTACACACTCTGAATGTTGCTGGATGAGAATTCTTTCCGAGTCACTCGGGCATGCTTGGGTCCTCCTGACTCAGCCCTAAGCCTGACAAACACACATTCTGGATTTTCAGGGGCAGCACTAACTTAGATCAGGCTCAATGCTCTCCACAAGTGAGCAGCTTGCCCTTTCTTTCTTTCTTCCTTTCTCTCTTTCTTTCCTTCCTTTTCTTCTTCTTCTTCTTTTTTTTATGTATCCTGAGGGTGGGGCCATAAAACATGGTCATTCTACCCACCAAGCAGAAGCTTAGAGACTTTTCATTTTCTTCTTTTTTTTTCTGACTCACCTGTGCCCTTTCTTCTTCCAGACTTTTCGAATATTTCCCTCTTCCTTCCACTTAGTTATCCCCCATTGTCTTTGTCCAACCTTTCTTCCTGAAGCCCTGGGTCCTTTCAGGAGGTCTCACTGACCTGCAGATCATCAGTCAGCTCACTGCCTTCACTTTTTTGCTGACAGTATTTTCTTCTTTGGAAAAACAAACAAACAAGCATTTTCTTCTTCAACTCGGAAGCCTCACAATCACAGACTTTCATATGACCTGCTGCAACTGTCCCCTCCCAGGGGCGATTGTTATTATTATAAGAATTGACTACTGGGTTGTTCTGTTTCCCTGTCTCGGGGAGCAAGCCCGAGCCTTGGTGACCCGGTCACCTGCAGTCCGGTGGCTGAAACGCTGGCAGTAGCCAGTCTCGGCCAGGAGTGGGCCCCGCGGGTCCTTCCCACATCCCAGCTCCTGGCCAGGGGCTCTCTCTTCCTCGGGTTCCCCTGAAACCGCTCTCGTAGCGCCCCAGGAACCCCTGATTGGGGGCCCCTCCCCTAACTGGAACAGCGCGCTTTCATCCCGGTCCCTCCAGGCGCCAGGAGAGCGCTCCCACCTGGGCCCGCCCCAGTTTCTCCTCAACCCCGCCCTCCCGGAATCTGACCAATCAGCTTCGGGCTTACGCACAGCGCCTGATTGGTGGAGCACGCAGCGCGCGCCAGAGAGGGCTGAGCTCATTGGACAGCGTCTCGGCGCGTCTATAAAAGGGTCGCGGCGGCCGCGCAGGTAAGCGCGTTGAAGGGACTCTGGTGACCTTCGGGGCAGCCGGGGGGAGCGCTAAGCCTCGCGCCCGGGGACCCCGGCAGGGCCTGCCAGGGTCCCCCAGACCCCAGGTCCTTCATGCCCTTCCCACGTGGGGTGGGATCGCCTCCTTCGCCTCTCTGTCCGCAAGGGGAGCGTCTACCTTTGTCCCCAAAGCGAACGCGCACTTGCCTTGACGTGGGCGTAAGGAATGTTTTTCATTTGTGGGTCATTGTCATTGTTTAAGTAAACTCTGCAAACGTCGGCAGTTGTTCTCACGTGGACAGGCTCCCTCACGAACCCGGCGCACTCGGTAGTGTGCACATGCGTCACTAGACGCAGAAAGTGAAGGAAGCCTCTAAAGTCACGCGGCGGGACTGGGGCTGGACACCCTAGGGACATTCCCCAGCAGCGCATTCCTCATCGCCTTGGCTTGCGGACGACACACCTNTTCGAATATCCTCAGTGTACACAAACGTCCCTTTCCCAAGAACGGTTTTTAATTTTATTTCTGTGTCATTTTTTAAAATTAAGATTTTATTATTTTTAGGGCACCTTTAGGTTCACAGCACAGTTGAGGTGTGGAGATTTCCCATAACCCCCTGCCTTCACACGCGCACAGCCTCTCCCATATGCAACATTCATCCTGCGGGGGGTGGGGTGGGGGACGCTTGTTAGGGTTGATAAACCTGTATTGATACATCATCATCATCCAAAGTCCATGATGTACATTGGGGTTCACTCTTGGTGTCTTAGGTTCTACGAATTTGAACAAGATTATGTGTTATTCAGCAAACAGCCCCAAACCATTTGGATACAAGTTTGTGAAATAAGGTTAATAGCGGATGACCCCAGCTTGGAATTTGAAAGGAAGAAGGAGAAATAGAGCTGTTATGTAATATATTTACTTTCTTATGTGGATTTGAAGGCATTTCCAAGAGTAATTCCATAAACATTCTGAGCAATGTGATGGCACCCCTGGCGACTAGATACATGGTGTTTCTTGGGGACGCCTTTGAACTCAAGCCTTATCTGGATGTGTAAATTCTGATAATCAAAATTAGTCCATCTTTCCATCCCCCACCCCATTCTTCCATGTTTGTTTCAATTTCACAAAAGATTTAAGGATGTAGCTTAATAACTAATTTCAATTAAAGCTACTTTGAAATGTGGGAATCTATAAATGTGGAGTTTATTACTAATATTTCAGGCATTGCCAAATTTATTCCCCCAATTCTTAGTGATCACTGACTGCATCCTGTAATATTCAGATTAAAACGGTATGGGTCCGTTACTGAAAAATTATGTAGATCAAAATTGAAACCGTTGGACAAAATATTTTCCTGTTGACTGAATTATTTGCGAAGTGCTTTAAAAAAATCTCTATATCTGTTATTTAGAAATTAGTAGGGATTCCTAGGTCTCTCTCTAAATTTTTTCTAGTAATGAAATGTATAGATTGAACCACATGGGATTGCCAGGACTTTGATTTTGTTTGGTCAAAACAGTCAAAAACTGGCAATTTCGTGTGATTCAACCTAATATCTGAATAGGAAAAAATGTAGTTAAAAAGAGGTTGAAGTGAATTCTTTTGTGATATGGATGGTTACCTCCTAATGTATTGACTTTATAAGTTAAGATTTTATATAGTGAGTTTACTTACAGCAGGAACCATTTAAAATTTACCAGACTTTTCTGTTTTGCACATGTGTGGTATGATAGCCTGACTAGAAATTCAGGAATTTAGGGGCAACTAGAAACCTTTCAGCACATGTTTTTCGCAGCATTAACCACAATCCTCCCTGACAAGTTGGAGGTTACTGACTTTGAAACATAGCCAGTTGCTGAGAACCCAGTGTGTATTCTTTCCATGACCCTTAAAAACTGGCCTGTTTCCTATTAATGATTTTTTTGTTTTGTTTGAGGCATGCTATGGTCCAGTTTCCTGGTGAATTTCCAGATCTTCTGCCATTCTTCTCGTACAACTCATTTTCTTTGTGGTGGGTCTCACCGAAAGATACCATGTATAGAAAAGGGGCTTCTGGAAATTATCATGTTTCAGCAACAAAATTGTTTAAACATCTGACTATCATTTACAACCAGCATCTCTGGTCTCATCCATGGAAAATATCACACATAGCAAAGAAAATTGAGAAGAGCTGGCAGGAGATCTCAGTTGCGTTTGCATTGCGCACTGCTCAAACGGGCTCCTAGGAGACCTCAGGCCAAGGTTATTTCTTTTTACTTCAGTTTCACTTGTTGGGTGTGTCCCTTACTGTGGAGACCAGAGGATCAGAGTCTGCTTTTGAAGGTGAACTTGAGAAATCAATTAGTCCAGGCTCCCCCTGTCTGGAAACTCAGCATCACGATGGAAGTAGAGCCTGGTCCAGGGCAAGGGGAGGCTCTTCAAAATTCTTGGGCAGGCAGGGGACATTCTTTTGGCCCTCTTGCTGATATTCTAGTCCCAAGTCACCATTTTTTAAAAAATGTTTGTTTATTTACCTTCAGAGAGAGGCAGAGAGAGCGAGAGCAAACGGGGTAGGCGGGGAGAGAGAGAAAGAGAATTCCAAGCTGGCTCCATATCAGTGCAGAGCCTGATGTGGGGCTCAAACCCACAAAATGCGAGATTGTGACCTGAGCTGAAGTCAGTCACTTAACTGACTGAGCCACCCAGGTGCCCCCCAAGTCACCATTGTTCCCAGGGCCCTGCACAGGAGGGAACTCCTAGTGGTTTGGACCAGTAGTTTGTTATCCTGGAGAGCCATTGGCTAAACCTGTCCTATAATTCTTTGGTTGGAACTTTGAATATATCTTGTTTTTAGGAGTTCATTGGCTTGTAGATTTCTCTAAGGCCATTTTTTCCAGGCTTTTTTTTTTTTTTTTAAATAACTTTAACGTTTATTTATTTTTGAGAGACAGACAGAGATGAAGCACAAGCAGGGTAGGGGCAGAGAGAGGGAGACACAGAATCTGTAGCAGGCTCCAGGCTCTGAGCCGTCAGCACATTCGACACGGGGCTCGAACCTTTGAACCATGAGATCCTGACCTGAGCAGAAGTGGGGTGCTTAACCGACTGAGCCACCCATGTGCCCCTCCAGGCTTTTGTTTTTGTTTTTTTGTTTTGTTTTGTTTTTGATGAGATTAGAAAAAGCTGCCAAGAACCCTTAGCCTGGGAAGGAACCTTGGAAGCTGAATGGCTTTTCTCTATCTTATGACCGGTCTTGCTCACAGTGAGATTTCCCTCTGCTTTGAAGGTGTTGAACTCAACAGGGATGAGAAAATCCCAGAACTTTAGGAGCACAGCTTACTGTGAGAAATGTGAAGTTCTTTGTTGAGCCTGATGGGGCATATGCTCCTAGTATATAAATTACACTATTATTAATGTAATCTGCAGGGTAAAAACTTTGGGATAATTAGTGAACAAGTCAGTCACCGGTAAGACACACAATCAGAGAAAATCTGGCTTCATTAGTTTCTTCACAACGTGAAACTCCTGGTTAATAATTATAGCTGTCTTAATTGAACATCAGGTGGCAATTTTCTGTCTATCAGCTGAAGAAGAAATAGGTTTTGGTTTCATGCTCTTATCTTGTACTAATTAAGGTATGAAATGTCTTTATTTACAAAAGCATGTTTGCATGTCTTTAAACGAATGCTAGCTGGTAGAAATGGAGGGCTTTCTGCATCCGTAATTTAAAACTTTCTAGCAGTCCCATGGAAGAGTAAAAAGAAACAGGTGAAATTAGTTTTAATGATAACCTTATTTAACTTAATATAGCAAGAATATCATGTTACCATGTAATCACTATAAAAATCATTAGTGAGATATTTTCTGTTTTTATTTCTGTATGAAAACTTAGAAATCCAGTGTATACTTTTCCGTGTAGAGTACATTATTAATTTGGACTTGCCACATTTCAAATGCTCAGTTACCACGTGTAGCTAGTGGCTGTTGAACGGGACAGTGCAGCTTTAAACTGTGATTGTATCTGTAGTTAGGCAGAGGACTTTATAGGGGAGAGAAATGGGGCAGGGAAGGGGGGTGAGAGTGCCTCTGGATACAGGAAATCCGTGGCACCAGATTTCCAAGAGTGTGCACTCCTCTGTTCAACATTTAACCTTTAAGCAGAAAACACTGACTTTATTTGACACCCCAGCAGGAGATGGCGATTAAAACAAGAAAACTGCCTTGTAGACCCCGTGTCCGCCCTAAACGAATTGAGAAGTGAGATGTAATCAGAATGGGCTTTGGGAACAGAGCAGCTAGAAGGGGGTTCAGACCAGCCCTGCTGTGTCGGAGCTGTGAGCTTATGCAAACCTGTAGCTGCTCTGGGCCCTACCCACGCTAATAATGGGCACAAAAGCGTTAGTCTTGCAGAATTTTAGTGGGGATCCCATTAGATTCCTTATAGGCACGTACTTCATGCAGTTAGTGGGTGGTGGGTGGAAGTCCCCTGGCGATATCTGCCTCTTTCTCCATCTATTTTTCTCATTAGGGCACTTTGTTCAACTTTTTCTCTCCCTCTGCTCCCTCTTTTCAAGTCTGAACTGACTTCCTGCTCTGCATTCTCAGAACCTCAATTTCTGCCGCAGCTCTGACTCCTAGTAGGCCTGCTGTCATTGGGATTATGGTATAAATATCAAAAACTTATGATCGGAGCACCAGGAATAATAGTAATAACAGCTCGGCTACTGCCCATTCCGGGCAGAGAACAGCAGTACTTTTATTTTTGGCCAATGGGTGGTAGCATTGTCTAAGCCACTGATCTCCGAGCTGCTGGGTCTTCAGGGTTCGTTTTCCTTTTTGGTGCTTCGTAACTTATCTGTGGCTCATCCCCTCAACCTGGAATAGAGAGAGCTTTTCATCAAAAAGTCTAGGAGCCTGGAGTACAACGCTAGCTTCCAGAATGTGAGAGGAAGCCTGGGACACAGAGCTGCTGTTCCTTCAGGCACCGGGGTGGGGGTGGGGGTGGGGAACTGCTCAGGTCCAAAGTCAAGGTGTCTGTTGGGGTGGGTCCAGGCAGGGATCTGGGAGTGGTGAAGGCAGGATCAAATGCTTTTCCAGCAGGTGATTCCCAAAGGCCAAGGCATGTGCAGAGAGAGGGTAGAGAGGCTGGCGCTGTGAGGCTACAGCAAAAGAGCGAGAGCCTCTGCAAGCAGAGGCTGCTGATGGCGTCCAAGGCTGATCCTGTAGGCTCACTGTGGTAACTGGGAAATGACTTTATCACTGTCACCCCCTTATTGGTAGAACCTGTCATCTTTGAATGGAGGAGGATGTGCTTTCAAAACATTCTGGCTTTTTTTCTTTTAATATCTCGTCATGGGGAATTTACCATACATGCCCCTCCCCCCAACACCCGATACTATGCCCATTTGGCATTCTGAATGCTAATCTTTAGGCTCCACATTACTCAACTATTTGAATTAAAGGGAATCTCATCATACTTGCAGACTTAGACTTCTTTCACGCTCTCCTTTGCATTTCCTGATTTTTGTCAGGCGACTGGTTATAGATCAGGAGATCAATAACCATCTGAGAAATGCAGAAAATCACGAAGAAGAAAATAAAAGCCAACCCTCAGCTTTAAAACATATGCATCTTGGATAATAGGATAGAAAATGATCGGTTATTGTTATAGACGCATGGACCATGGACTAAACCAGAAAAATTTTGAACTGAAATCAAGCTACATGCATTTTATGATTAACCCTGCTGAGCTTTGG
>NW_027529438.1:412616-483396 GCF_008692635.1 Crocuta crocuta
TGATTATCCCTGCTGAGGAAAGAGGGGGGGGGGCGGGGAGAGCATGAAGCATCTAGGATTATCTTGTTTTGTCGGATTATTCAGTTATTCATTTATATATGAAATCTTTTAAGGACCTTCTGTGTGCTGTGTACTGTGCTAGATCAGGAAAGGGGGAGTTAAGCAATGGATAAGACTGTTTTTTGTCTGTAAGCTCCTTACAATTTACTGGAGAAGAGAGACGAGCAAGTCAAAATCCCAGTGTGGTAAGTACCACAGCAGGGGTACACACTTTGTTATAGAAGCAGAGAGTGGGGCGCCTGGGTGGCTCAGTCGGTTAAGCGTCAGACTTCGGCTCAGGTCATGATCTCACGGTTCGTGGGTTCGAGCCCCGCGTCGGGCTCTGTGCTGACAGCCAGCTCAGAGCCTGGGGCCTGCTTCAGATTCTGTGTCTCCCTCTCTCTCTGACCCTCCCCTGCTCATGCTGTCTCTCTCTCTCTCAGAAATTAAAAAAAAAAACAAAAACAGACAGAGGCATTGAACTGCCCACTGGCAGCTAGGAAAGGCTTTAAAGGGAGATGTCACAAACTGAGTCTTTAAACACAAATAGATTGGCCATGGGAGTCTGGAAGAAGGACATCTCATGCAGAGGAAAGAAACATGTAAAGAATTTTATATTAGATTACTCGATGCTTGCGAGGAATGGCAAGTACCTTCGTATGAAGCTGGGGCAGAATGTGTAAATATACAGGGAAGGAGAGGGAGGAGTGGGAGGTGAGCTTGGACAGGGAAGTGGAGGCAAGATAACAATGGGCGTTTTATGCCATGTTAAATCCTTTGGAATTTTATAGGAGTTGATGAAAAATGGATGTTGTGGGGGAAGTAGGTGGGAGAGATATGGGTTGAGTCCCATTAGGCTTTGAATTCAGATGATTGGATGAGTGTTTGTAATAAAGGGTTGAGGGAAGTAAGAAAATGGTGTAGTCACTTTGGGACTTCAGGGAATCTGGCTCAGAGGACAACTGACTGTATAGACCTACCCATCAGGAGAGATTAGATTTCCAGTTACACATTTTGGTTAATAATGATTACCATTTACTGAGGACTTACGATGTGGCAGATTCTGTATGAACGCCCACCTTAAATCCCCTTAACAACCCTATAACCACATTTTACACATGAGGAAAATCAAGATATAGTGATTCTTCCAACATGACTTGCCCAGCAGGGGGTGGAGCTGGGGTTTAAGCCCGACTGATTTCAGAGCCTGCACTCCCGACCGCGGCCTTCTACAGCGGCCATCTGCACAGAGGTGACATTAAACAGCAGCAGACAGACCTTTCAAGGACAGGATGTAAAATGAGAGAAGACTAAGTCTAGAGCTCGGTGGAAGACGCTCGTGGGACAGATAGCAGAGGAGCTCACGGAGCCCTCGTTGGAGTTGCCACCAAGGAAGGAGGAAAATAAGGAAAGCGTATCGTCCAGAAAGCTAAGAGGAGAATTTCAAGGGGAGAGGGGTCAACAGTGGCTACTATCACAGGGAGGTGAAGTAACAGGACTGAAGGAGACCTTTGTTTTTTTATATAAGTTTTTTAAAATGTTTATTTATTTTTGAGAGAGAGACTGAGGATGAATGGGAGATGGGCAGAGAGAGAGGGAGTCACAGAATCCGAAGCAGGCTCCAGGCTCAGAGCTGTCAGCACAGAGCCTGATGTGGGGCTCGAACCCACGAACCGTGAGATCGTGACCTGAGCCCAAGTTGGATGATCAACTGACGGAGCCACCCGGGTGCCCCATGAATGAGACCTTTGTATTTTCCCCTAAGTGTCTTCCTGGTGCCACCTCCACATTGCCATCTGACGGCCAAACATAAGCATTTAGGGGCTCCACAGGCTTGGTCACCCCCTAAGTTCTGTTTCTGTCGATAATATGATTATCTTCTCAGTCATCCAGAATGCAGACTTCAGGGATGATCTTTGATATTCTGGTCCCACATGATCACCAATGGCCAAATCCCATTGACCCTGACTCAGCATTTCTCTTGTCTACCCCTTCCTCTTTTTTTTTTTTTTTTTATTTCCATTTATTTCTAGGAGAGAGAGAGAGAGACAGCGTGAGCAGGGGAGGGTCAGAGAGAGAGGGAGTCACAGACTGAAACAGGCTCCAGGCTCTGAGCTGGCAGTCAGCACAGAGCCCGACGCGGGGCTCGAACCCACGAACCGCGAGATCATGACCTAAGTGAAAGTCGGACGCCCAACCGACCAAGCCACCCAGGCGCCCCAACTACCCCTTCCTCTTGATGCCCTCTCTGAAACCCCGAATCTTTGTTTTTATCTATCTATCTATCTATCTATCTATCTATCTATCTATCTATCTATCTATCTATCTACCTACCTATCCCATCATATTTCTATCCTGACTTGTCTTCTTGCCTCTGGTCACATTTTCCTCTAATCTGCCTTCTGAAGTCTCACCATGCCACTCCTTGAGCTTAGAACCTTCTGTGGCCTTTCATTATTTACAATACAAATTCCAAATTCTTAATGAAGGCCATCTATGAAATAGTTATAGCTTACTTTTCCAACTTTCCCCCCATCTGCTTTATATGCCTTACAGCCCTATTTTCTAGCCAGACCGAAAAATGTCTTGTTTTCTATGTCTGCCTCCTCAGACCCATCGGTTAGGCCAATCTTTCCAGCTGGATGCACTTTTCTTGCATCTTTCAGGTGGAAATCTTACCCATCCTTCAAAGGTCATCTGAAATACTCTTTCCTCTGTGAAGCTTTTCTTGACCCCTTCCACCAGGAAGGATTTCAGCCTTCTCTGAGCTCACATAAGTGTGGTACTTTATATGTACCCCTCTCAGGGCAATTACTTTCTACCTTTTTCCCTTAATTTCTGGGGTTTTTTTTTTTTTTGGTTTTGATTTTATTATTGTTTTGTGTATGTGTCCTGACTTAGTTTTTGAAGGCAAAGCGTATCTCTTAACTATTTTTCTATTCCTCTTTTTGCTTGTCACATGGGCGTTTTATATAAAGATGTTTGGTTTAATCAAATATTTATTGAATGGATGGATGGATAAGTGACATTACTGTCAAGATTTGTGCAATCTCTGTATATTTTATTTTTTAATGTCAATGTCTGCAATAGAAGGCTTAAGTATTAATCATGTATTAAGTATATATGATTCTTGAGAAATGCTCTAAAGAACTAAATTTTCCTAATGGGGAAAAATCTACTGGACTTTTGTCTGTAGGATCTCAACATCCTGTTTGGTTATTCTTGAGGCATTTTATGTGGTCACTTTTTTTTTTTTAAAGCTTATTTATTTGTTTTGTGTGTGAGAGAGAGCCAAAGCAAGGGTGCAAGTTGGGGAGGGGCAGAGAGGGAGAGAAAGAATCCTAAAGGAGGCTCTGTGCTGTCAGTGTGGAGCCCAACGTGGGGCTTGATCTCATGAGCCATGAGCCATGGGATGATGACCTGAGCTGAAACCAAGAGTCAGATGCTTAACTGACTAAGCCACTCAGGTGCTTCATAATGTGTGATCACTCTTTGAAGGTGGGTAAACACTAAGGGAAAAGAAAAGGTACTTCTTTGGGGATGGCATCCTGGGTCTCTTGGAAACACCTTCGTGCTTGGTCACTGTATTACATTTCCAGGTTTTCCCTTGACTCATAGATGAAACCAGATTAGAGAAGCAGAAGCCATAGCCATGACGCTGGACCCAGTTCGGTGGTGCCTGTCTGTCCTGCTGGTGAAATTCAATCTGGAGTATGGAGTTTCCACAGATGAGCCTATTATCCCGTGGACAGGTCTCGTGAGCTTTCTCTGCCTTTGAGGGTATTGTCTTTTCTTAGCCACACATGGATGAGCATCATGTTAAGCAAAATGCAGGGAACTCAAAGGAGGGATCAGTGGAAAATGTCTTGTGGTGTTACTTTTATTTGGGTTTCATTGTCATGTTTAAGTCTTATAGTTTGAGCACATGATCAGTTGGAGCTCTTAGTTTCTTAGCAGCTGAACAGAGTTGAATGCCTCTTTGGGAATGGAATCCAGGTTTTGTTATATCATTTTTAGCTACTGTTGTTGAAGATGATGTGGATAATCTAAGAGAAAACTCTCACGTAAAGAGATCCTGGGGTTGTCCAGAATTTGGGAGTGCTTCAGACAATTCACCTATTTAAACCTGTATGTCCTACAAAAGATAGCATATCTTCAATAGAAAAGACCTACAGAAATTAAATTTGTTGCTCATTATCTGCCTGGTATGGAATCTGGCAAAGAGAGCAATTCAATAATAGTCGTATTAAAAATCTCTTCCCGGCTGCTTCTCTTCATCTTTCTTGTCTATCTTCTTCCCTCAGTGCAGTGATGAGCTAGCTGATACGCAATTGTGAATCAAGGTAAATGCTATGTCTCCATCCAGAGGCAGTGCGCGTCCAGTCCAGGGGGCGGGGGTGGGAAGAGATACCCACCACCAACTGCCTTCCTTGAGTAGGTGCTATAGGAGCTGTCTGGTTCTTCTTCGACCTGATCCATAGGTACCTATATCCCAGATGTGAAGCTCAAAAATAAAGAAGATCTTATGTGCCACCCTCCCTTAGCTTGCATGTCACTTGGTGATCGCGTCCTCCCTTTCTTTATGTCCCCTCTCACCCAATCTCTGACTTACCCTCACTGACACCTTTTCACGTGGAATCTGATGGGATCACTTTGGAATCTGTTTCGCTGAAAACATTGGATTCACATATGTACACATTTTTTTTTTCTCATCTATTTTATTTTATTTTATTTATTATTATTATTTTTTAATGTTTTTATTTATTTCTAGGAGAGAGAGAGAGAGAGACAGAGAGAGCGTGAGCAGGGGCGGGTCAGAGAGAGAGGGAGTCACAGACTGAAACAGGCTCCAGGCTCTGAGCTGGCAGTCAGCACAGAGCCCGACGCGGGGCTCGAACCCACAAACCGCGAGATCATGCCCTAAGCGAAAGTCGGACGCTTAACCGACTAAGCCACCCAGGCGCCCCATTTTCTCATGTATTTTAGAAGAAACAGATTTGGTGTTTTTTGTGGAAGCCCTCTGGTGACTTTTCCTTAAATCTTTGTTCCTTTGGTCCTGGGTTTTATGCTCTTTTGCCTTCTAGCTTAGCCCTCTTATAACCTGTGTCTGATGCCTTTGCCTGCTATTCATTAGAAACTTGAGGATGGGGTAATCTCGATCACTATAGTTCAAAATGAAAAGGAGTCTCTTTTTAAAAGGGGATCAGATCAGAAATACCTTTTGTGCTATGGGAAAACTACAGTTTGGAAATTTTTTTTTGGAGCTTGAGTCTGAGAATTAGAAATTTAGATTTAGGATTGGTGGTCTAAAGATTTCGTGTTCCACTTTATGGAATTCACCAAAACAGGTTGGTAGAATCAGGTGACTCTCAATGCAGGTGAAGGTAGGTCATCTAATATTCTAGCCAAGATCGTCAAGAGTGACAAACTTGGCAAATGGTGGCTACATTTATTGTGGTGAACACTGAGTAGTGTACAGAATTGTCAAATCACTATATTGTACATCTGAAACTAATATAAGATAGGAGGTCAACTCAACTTCAATTAAAAAAAGCAAATAATCGGGGCGCCTGGGTGGCTTAGTCGGTTAAGCGTCCGACTTTCGCTTAGGTCATGATCTCGCAGTTCGTGGGTTCGAGCCCCCCGTCGGGCTCTGTGCTGACTGCCAGCTCAGAGCCTGGAGCCTGTTTCAGTCTGTGACTCCCTCTCTCTCTGACCCTCCCCTGCTCATGCTGTCTCTCTCTCTCTCTCTCTCCTAGAAATAAATAAAAAAAAAATAAAAATAAAAAGCAAATAATCAAAAAAAGTCTATTTCAGAAAAGTGAACAATTTGGAAACAGGCCATTTTATATCTCTAAGTATCTTCTTAAACCTTCTATAATGATCAAGAATGATGCATATATAATATCCCAAACAATGTAAGTATTAAACCCAGCAGAGAAGCACCTGGGTGGCTTAGTCAGTTAAGCATCTGACTTTGGCTGAGGTCATGATCTCACAGTTTGTGAGTTTGAGCCCCACATTGGGGTGTCTGCTGTCAATGCAGAGCCTGCTTTAGACCCTCTGTCTCCCTCTCTCTGCCCCTTCCCTGCTGGCATGCACTCACCCTCTCCCAGAAATAAATAAACTTAAGAAAAAAAAGAAAGCCAGCAGGATTGAGAATCATTTTCAGAGGATGTACTTCAGA
Source organism: Crocuta crocuta (assembly GCF_008692635.1). Classification (NCBI taxonomy): domain Eukaryota; kingdom Metazoa; phylum Chordata; class Mammalia; order Carnivora; family Hyaenidae; genus Crocuta; species Crocuta crocuta. Next base: position 418,843 of record NW_027529438.1, read on the forward strand.
GTTTTCTTGTTATTTCTCATGACACAGCATATTTTCTCACTTAATTATCATCATGTCCTTGTATGAAGGCATTACTGTTATCAAAATTAAAAAAATTTTTTAAAAAATATTTTTATTTATTTCTAGGAGAGAGAGAGACAGAGACAGCGTGAGCAGGGGAGGGTCAGAGAGAGAGGGAGACAGACTCTGAAATAGGCTCCAGGCTCTGAGCTGGCAGTCAGCACAGAGCCCGATGCGGGGCTCAAACCCACGAACCGCGAGATCATGACCTAAGCGAAAGTCAGAGGCTTAACCGACTAAGCCACCCAGGCGCCCCTAAAATTAAAAAAATTTTTAATGTTTAGTAATTTTTGAGAGAAAGAGAAATATAGAGTGCGAGCAGGGAGGGGCAGAGAGGGAGGGAGACACGGAATCAGAAGCAGGCTCCAGGCTCCAAGCTGTCAACCTAGAGCCTGATGCAGGACCTAAACCCACAAACCATGAGATCATGACTCAAGCTGAAGTTGGACGCTTAACTGACTGAGCCACCCAGGTGCCCCTTACCAAATTTTTAAAAATTCATTTTCCTATTTTATTTTAATTTATTTATTTTCTTTTAGAGAGAAAGAGAGAGAGAGAAAGCACACAGGTTGGGGAGGGGGCAGAGGGAGAGAGGATGAGAGAGAGAGAGAGAGAGAGAGAGAATCTCAATCAGGCTCCACACTGTCAGCACAGAGTCTGATGTGGGGCTCAATTCCGCGAGCCTGGGATCATGACCTGAGCTGAAATCAAGAGTCAGACACTCAACCAACTGAGTCACCCAGGTGGCCTACCATATATATATTTTTTAGTGTTTATTTATTTATTTTGAGAGAGGGAAGGAGCACGTGTGAGAGAGGGTGAGCGGAAGTGGGGCAGGGGCAGAGAGAGGGAGAGAGAGAGAGAAGCCCAAGCAGGCTCTGCCCTGACAGCATGGGGGTCGATCTCCAAACCCTGGGATCATGACCTGGGCCAAAATGAAGGGTTGGATGCTTAACCAGCTGAACCTCCCAGGTGCCCCACTGTTACTTTATTTTATAGATAAAGAGAGACTGAGGCCAGAAAGTTTAGGTTAATTGCCCCAAAGACTCACACACAGTGACAAAGACAATCAGGTCATCTGACTTCAGGTATCAACCCCACCTTCCATACATTTAAGTCTCTTTTTTGGTGAACAAATGAGATAAAGACCAAAAAATAAAACAAAACAGGGGCGCCTGGGTGGCTCAGTCGGTTAGGCGTCCGACTTTGGCTCAGGTCATGATCTTGCGGTCCATGGGTTCGAGCCCCGTGTCCGGCTCTGTGCTGACAGCTCAGAGCCTGGAGCTGCTTCAGATTCTGTGTCTCCCTCTCTCTCTGCCCCTCCCCCGCTCTTGCTCTGTCTCTCTCTGTCTCAAAAAATAAATAAACGTTAAAAAAAATTAAAAACAAAAAAACCCACCAAAAACAAAACCACAGCATTCAGAAGCTTTCCTTTCCCCCTGCCTTCTAACAGGAAGTAGGCTTCTTGGATGTGTGGCCGCTTTTGTTCATGGTGTGTGGAGTCACATCCTGAGAAGGATGGAGCTGAGTGATGGGCTCCCCTGGCAAGGACTGAGAGGTCCTGGAGGGAAAGAAGAGCATTTCAGAAAGCGAAGCCAGAAGGGGGATGAGAGCAAACGCCAGCTGAGGCCTCAGAGAGCGAGTTTGGGCAGATGGGGAGTGTGGGACATGAACTGGGTAGCACGTCTGTGTTCTCTGAGAGGGTAGGAAGGGGATGGGGAAAGACAGTCCTGAGAAGTTTTATTATTATTATTATTATGAACGGAATGCTCCCTTGGTGGCCTTTAAAGAAAATTCCAGTGAAGATTTTAATTGCCTTTAAGATTTCTTTGAAGGCCAGTTTGTTCTTTCTTTGGATTCGATGCCTCCCCGCACCTTTGTGTGTGTTATATGAGCTCGAAGCCCAAGAAGTTAGTCTGGGGTTTCCCTCTCTCCTGTGTGGGGGGAAGAGGCCAACAGCGTGCGTAGTCCCGCTCAATGGACCAATCAGTACTCTTAGAAGAATGGGCAAGGAAAGGATCCCCCTCATCTCCTTGGTTCTGTGGACAGAGGTCACAGACATGCTTGAGGCAAAGACCTCAGATCTGAATTCTGAGGGTCTTTACTTTGGAAGTCCCTATTTTCTTCTTCTTCTTCTTCTTTTAATGTTTATTTTTGAGAGAGAGAGAGAGAGAGAAAGACAAACAACATAATTGGGGGAGGGGCAGAGAGAGAGAGGGAGACAGAATCCAAAGCAGGCTCTAGGCTCTGAGCTGTTAGCACAGAGCCCGACACAGAGCTCGAACCCACAAACCGGGAGATCATGACCTGAGCCGAAGTCAGGCGCTTAACCGACTGAGCCCCCCAGGGGCCTCTATTTTCTTCTTAACCCAGGAAATTCTTCTTGGTGTTAATGTGAGCCTTCCCTGATTACATAATGATCACAAATATCATTTTATTCACAGGGAGAGACATAGCAAAGCTTTAAAGGGAGGATTTTTTTTTTCAATTTCACCCTCTTACGCGTGGTGGGTAAGCGTGTTCTTATGACTCAGTTCCACTGGTGTGACAGCCTGGGCGGCAGTGCCGGCCATGGGTCAGGAGGTGGATATGGAAATGTGCTCTCTTAGCTGAACTGCTGACCTGGTCCCGGGAGAGGATCCAGTGCGTCGCGGCCCCGTCAGCGTTGGGAATAGGAAAATCTGAGGCCAAAGGTAGACTCCGGCATATGACTTGTCTGGGGACTTCGGGTCTAATTTTGCTGAGAGTTGGTGTTTTATCTGCTGGTTTCAAGGCTGTTAGTTCACGGGTAGGAAGTCCGTCCCTCACTAATGTCCCGAATGGGCCATCCATGTGCTAATCGGGAGGGCGACACCCTGTAGTTTGGAGGGGGGGGAGCAAACACTTTTCTTTTCTCTTTTTATTTATTTTTGACAGAGAAAGACAGGGCACGAGCAGGGGAGGGGCAGAGAGAGAGGGAGATCATGACCTGAGCTGAAGGCAGACGCTTAACCGACTGAGCCACCCAGGCGCCCCAGGGGAGCAAATGCTTCTCCTTCCTGTCCCTTGAGTGACTTCTTTCTACGACATGAAGCAAGTGTGCTTGCCGGTGATGTACGCTGCTTATTCCAAGATACTGCTCAGTGCTTGATTAATACCGTAATTACAAATATTTGTAACTGGTGACTACGTAAGCCTTCTGCCCTTTGGTTGCCTCGTGAGTGGCAACTTCCTTTCCCCTGAAATGACTCTTTTAAAAGGAATTGTTTTCATTTGGGTAAATAAACTTTGGTACGTGGGTTTTTATCTCTTACTTTGTTTTTTTAAGTTTATTTACTTTTGAGACGGAGGGAGAGCGTGATCAGGGGATGGACAAATAGAGAGAGAGGGAGAGAATCTCAAGCAGGCTCCATGCTGTCAGCACACAGCCCGATGCGGGGCTCGATCGTGCCACCCTGGGATCTCGACTTGAGCTGAAACCAAGAGGCAGGCGCTTATCTGACTAAGCCACCCAGGCACCCCAGTACAGGAATTTTTAAAAACTCCGCCACATTGCTTTATGCTCTTACCTGCGCTGTTCATTTTTGTATCAGAGAGGATTGTTTGAATTGTGAACAGCAGTTAAAAAGAGAAGTCAAACTAACTAAAGTAGACCTCGCAGGTTTTTAAAATTTATTAAAAAAATTTTTTTAAATGTTTTATTTTTTTCTGAGAGAGAGAGAGAGACAGTGTGAGCAGGGGAGGGTCAGAGAGAGAGAGAATACAGAATCCAAAACAGGCTCCAGGCTCTGAGCTGGCTGTCAGCACAGAGCCTGACACGGGGCTCAAACCCATGAACCATGAGATCATGACCTGAGCTGAAGTCGGACGCTTAACTGACTGAGCCACGCAGGCGCCCCAGAAGTTGAAGTTTAATACCTCCTGTGACTGGAAACAACAGATAACTGGCGAGGCTTGATTGTGCCTCCAGGACCCATCTCAGGGCACCGCTTAGCTCTGCCCTCCTGTCTGGCTGCAGTTCTTTCTATGTTAGCAACACAGCTGCCAGCACAGGGCTGACGTTGTGTAAGTCACTGGTGTGCCTTAAATACTTTGGAATTCATCTGTTTGAGCCTTGCTTTTCTCATCTGTAAAATGGGTTAGTACCTCAACCACAGGGTAGCATGTGACTATTTAATGAGTTTGTATGGGTGTGTACCTCTGTGGCTAAGAGCATGGGTTTTGAAGCCACATCTGGCTCCATTACCCATTCCATGTATAAACGAGGATACATATAGTACCTATATCATAGTGTTCTTGGGACTTACGGTGATTGTGTGTACATAAAACCTCTCATAGGGTGCTTGGCACATAGATCCACTCAAGAAACAGTAGCGGTTATTTAAGTAGACTTTTGAAAAGTAACCATTCATGGTTTGAATGGAAAAGGTGAGCTCAGTCGGAGGAAATGGCAGGAAAAGGTCGTGGACAGTGGCTCATAAAGGGGGCAGCTGGGGTTTGGACCTCAAGGCAAGTTTGGGTAGTGCCCACGTACGGGCTTGTGGCTCGTGCTCCAAGTATCAGAACGATGACAGGGATGCCAGGCTGGCTCAGTCTGTAGAATATGTGACTCTTGATCTCAGGGTCGTAAGTTCAAGCCCCACATTGGGCATGGAGCCGACTTAAAAAAAAAAAAAAAAAAACTAAAAAAGAACTATGATAAAAAGGCAGGCGCCAACAGACACTCTGGGGAAGAGGCTGTCAGCCAGCCAGGAGGTCAGCACCTTGGGAAGTTTGGTGAGGAATGCTGTGACTTTGGAAGTTTTTTTTTTTTTTTTTAAATTTATTTACCGTTTTATTTATTTTTGAGAGACAGAGAGAGACAGAGTGTGAGGAGGGGAAGGGTAGAGAGATAGAGGGAGACACAGAATCTGAAGCAGGCTCCAGGCTCTGATTTGTCAGCACAGAGCCCGATGCGGGGTTCGAACTCATGATCCGTGAGATCATGACCTGGACTGAAGTCGGACGCTTAAGCAACTGAGCCGCCCAGGCACCCCTGGAAGTATTCTTTTTGTAGGATTACAGTGTCTATCTTAGTGCTTTATACTTGACCAGTATTTGTTGCATTGACTTGAATTGCCTTCAGAGCCAGAAACAGTCTTGTTAACATGTTTGACGGTGGAAAGCTTCCTTTTATGAGAGTGGATTCTGTAATTCAGAGCCAAATCTAATGAATAAGGTAGGGGGATCAGGCTGAGTGGTTCTGATTCAGATTTTAAAAAACCCCAACAAGCTAAACTAGTGTGATTATTTTTTTTCCCCCTCTGACTTATACTGGGTTTTTAAAAAAAATGTTTGATTTACTTTTGAGAGAGAGAGGAGATGGGCAGGAGAGGGGCAGAAGAGGTGGGGACAGAGGATCTGAACCAGGCTCTGCGCTGACAGCACAGAGCCCGAAGCGGGGCTCAAACTCATGAACCGCGAGATCATGACCTGAGCTGAAGACAGACACTTAACCGACTGAGCCCCCCAGGCACCCCTGAAACTGGCTTTTGAAAACCATGCTATGAGTAGAAAGTTGTAGCACTTTAAAAAATCAGTTTCATAATTTCATATTTTACATATGGCATGTATTAACTCAACAAATTATAGAATGCTTCTACATTCTAGGCATGATATTCAGTGCTGAAGTTACAGAGATCGCTAAGTAGTTCTCATTGGGGAATCTATTGTCCAGTGGAGAGAGATAGCAGTTGACCAATCATCATAATGTGGTGAGATCAGACCTGTGGACCTCGTTCAGTTTCTGTGAGCAGCCACAGGCAGTGGGTATGGTTGAAGTGGGGCAAGGGTCTGGGGTCTGGGAAGTTTTTAAAGTAGAGGTGATGCTTGAATAGGATGTTGAAGGATGTATGTGGACGTACAGGAATAAAGAGGGTAAAAAGGTGTGTGTGTGTGTGTTTTAATGTTTTATTTATTTCTGAGAGAGAGAGAGAGAGAGAGAGAGAGCATGAGCAGGGGAGGGTCAGAGAGAGAGGGAGACACAGAATCCAAAACAGGCTCCACGCTCTTAGCTGTCAGCACAGAGCCTGACTCAGGACTCGAACCCACGAACCATGAGATCATGACCTGAGCCGAAGTCGGACGCTTAACCGACTGAGCCACCCAGGCGCCCCAGTACGTGTGTGTTTCTGATAGAAATGCATGCATGGAGCATTGGGCACTGTGCTGACAGCTCAGAACCTGAAGCATGGTTTGGATTCTGTATTCCCCTCTCTCTGCCCTTCCCACACTTGCACGCTCTCTCTCCCTCAAACATAAACATTAAAAAATTAAAAAATAAAATAATATAAAATGAAATTATGATGTAAAACAAAACCCCACATTCTTCAATCCAGGTTAAAAAGCTACTTTCTGTCCCTCCAAGTCATGTCCTTCGGTTCCTACCTGATCCATCTTGAGGCAACCAATTTCTTGAATTATATATTACTCATTCGCTCACTTTTATTGATACTTTTACCACACATCTACTAATCCTAAAATATATATTGTTAACATTAGCCCACTTCTATAAATTGGAATAGTACTGTATGCTTTCTTCTGCAACTTGCCTTTTCATTCAAAATTATGTTATCAACATTATTCCATGTTGATGTATATAATCTATTGATTCACTGTTGTAACTTGTGCTTCATATAACACAATTTTCTTATATATCCTACTATTGACAGACTTTTGGTTTTTTTCCCATTTTTTTCCTAATAAGGCAATGCTGCTAAGAATATTCTTATATATGTCTGCTAGTGCACATAAACAGAAATTTCTCTAAGGAGGTAGTCATATGCTCAAATTTACTAAGTTACAGAAGTTCTTTTTCCAATGTAGCTGTAACAATTTAAATTCTTACAAACAAGCATAAGAAATCTTTTAAAAATATATTTATTTATTTTGAGAGAAATGGAGAGAGAGAAAGTGAGAGAGAGAGAGAGAGAGAATGGACAAGAGACCTCACAAGCCAGGGAAGGGGAAGAGAGAGAAGGAGAAAGAGAATCTCAACCAGACTCTGCCCTGTCAGCACAGAGCCCTATGTGGGGCTCGATCTCATGAACCATGGGATCATGACCTGAGCTGAAATCTAGAGTCAGATGTTTTACCAACTGAGTCACTCAGGTGCTCCAACAATAAGAATTCTTGTTTGTTCACACTATTTCTGAAATTTGGTATTTTCAGACTATATAATTTTTTTCCAATCTGTAGTGTATACGATGGTAATACATTTTGTCTAATAACTAATAAAATTGAACATATTTTTCTTATTATATTCATTTGAAAAAAAAAAAAAAAAGAAATGCATGCATGGAGGCCATGATGTCAGGAGAACGTTCTAAGGAATGAGTAAGATCAAACAGATGAAATGCTTAAGGGCATTGCATTTTTGATGTCTAACTAGGGTTAGCACTCAAAGAAACTTCTAAGAAGTCCAGTCTTCAAAGTCAGCCAGTGGAAGGCAGTGAGCTTCGAGGCAGAAGTGGGTCATGCCTCATGATCACTGTCAACAGTCTCTTGACTGTTGGGTTTTAAGGGTTTTAACCTTGACCGAGGGTTTTAAGATGAGTCATCTGACGCTGAATGGGTTTAAGTAATTTGCCCCAAATCTTGTGGCTGGGAAGGCGTGGAGGTGGGATTTGAATTGGAAGGTGCCTCACTCTGGGAACCATACTTTACTATGAGTGCAATTTCACCTTTATCTGATGGCTCAAGATTTCACCTAGCTTTGGGCCCACCAACCTGAACATGAGATCGCAGGTACAGGTTGTAGCTGGAGAGGAAGTGGCAGGTGCTGAGAGTGTGGACTGACCACAGGTAATGAGAGTGGATTCTGTAATTCAGAGCCAAATCTAATGAATAAGGTAGGGGGATCAGGCTGAGTGGTTCTGATTCAGATTTTAAAAAACCCCAACAAGCTAAACTAGTGTGATTATTTTTTTTCCCCCTCTGACTTATACTGGGTTTTTAAAAAAATGTTTGATTTACTTTTGAGAGAGAGAGGAGATGGGCAGGGGAGGGGCAGAGGGGGGGGGGACAGAGGACCTGAAGCAGGAGTTTCCAGACGTCAGGGTGCCCAAGATGCCTCCGGGGAGCTCCTCTGATGGCTTCCGTTCTGAAGTCCCACTTCAGCGAGTCCCTCCTGGCAACAAAGCACCTTGGGTGATTCTGATGCAGACGGGTGCGTGATTCCTGCTTTGATGGCCATCCCCCTGAGTGAATGTCTTCTGTGAATGTGGGGATCTCTCTCCCTCCCTTCTTTCTTTTCTTCCTTTCTCTCCCTCCCCCTCCTTCTCTCTCTTCTCTCCTTCCCTTCCTTCCTCTCTTTCATTCTGCTTTTCCTTCCTTCTCCCTCCCTCCCTCCTTCTTTGCTTCCTTCCTTCCTTTTTTTTTCTTCCTTCTGAGTCTTCTGTTGATTGGGTTCCAGCAACATGTGGAGATCACTCGTAAGTACTAATCCCTGTCTCTCTCGCAAGATCGTCTGTTCCCTGCAGGCAGAGATCACGTGTTCTCTACCCCTTTTGCCAACACCCAGTGGGTGCACTTCCAGGGCTAAAACGTACACTGGGCACCCGATATAATACAGTTGGTCACTTCACAACCAGGCATTTTGAAGCATGTAGTTTAGCCAAGGAAGGCACGCTCGGCTGTTCTCCACATCATCTCTGGGAGCTGCCTCTGTACTTCGCTCTCACGGCCTCTGCCTTTCCTGCTCCCCCCACAGTCCTGGAGGGTCCCTGATGGGAAGAACACAGACAGACACTTAGCGACTCCTTTCCAGTCCAGCCCTCGCTATCTCTCACAGCCCCCGGGGCCAAACCTCACCTGCTGGAAGTCTCTAGACTTCTGCTCCCCTAGTCATGCTCACCTCTTCCGATGCCTCTCTGGTCATGCATTTCTGACCCAGGAAATTCCATTTGCGTTGGCACTTGCTTCAGCTCTCTGTTGCAGCTGGCTTAATATCTGGGGTGCCCCCCTTCCTGGCCACGGCACGTCAGAGCCACGTGGATGGTCTGACCTTGTCCCATTTGGGCAGTTTTCTCCTCTGGGCCCTGGTGACAAAGGCCCAACATTCCTGGCATAGTGGATGCCTTGTGCCACATCACACTAGACAGATTCCTGTCTGCTCTGGCCTGGGTGGCCAGATTCTGGAGTCCGGTCCCACGGGTTCACGCCTTGCCTGCCCGCATTCTGGAGTCCGGTCCCACGGGGTCACGCCTTGCCTGCGGACTGTGAGTGTGGGCATATTTTAAGCCCCCTTCAAGTCCCCATATGCTCGTCTGTAAAATAAGGGCCATACGGTGGTTGTGAGGTTTAAAATCAAATGATGCTTGGGAGTGCCTGCTTTATGGTAAGCGCTATTGCAATGACTATTTTTGGTGATCATTTTTTATTGTCCCTTTATGTCCTCAGTTAAAAGTCTGTCCATCTTGCAAGGCCCAGCTAGGGCTCTCCCTCATCCGAAAAGCTTTTTGGTGCACTCCGGTCAGCAGAGAACTCTGTCCTACATCCTCATGATCACTCATGTCTAAGATTAATGTTTGATCGCCTTTAATATTTAATATTGTGTTCCTATTGTACTAGGTCCTAATTGGTTTTATTCTTGGTCTTGAGAAGTTCTTGAATATGGATAATAAAGACTGCCTTTTTCTTTTAGCCTCTCCACTACCGGTTTTGTAATTTGCATTACCTCTTCTTTCAGGAGTTATGATTAAAGACGTACAGATTGATTCCCTTAACATGCACCCATTTGGGATAAACTGGTATACATTGGCAGCACCTACACTGCAGATGACAGCACCCTAAGGTCCAACATCTGCTGACTTTGTGCCGCCGCTGATCTTACTAGGTAAGGGGGAGGCCCTTGTTCAGGGAGAAGTGTTTTAAGGCTCGAGCGTTACTGATGGAAGACCTTGTTTTGACACCATCTCCTTCTGAAGCTGGTGACCTTCAGTCCTGGATGCACAGTAGAATCACTGCAGAGCTTAAAAAAAATATACCCAGGACACATTCTAGGCCGGTTAGACCCAAATCTGTGTTGGGGAGTGGGGCAGGGGTGAGGTGGCAGAGGTGCCACGTATGTAGTATTTTTAAAAAGCTTACCAGCGGGGGCACCTGGGTGACTCAGTCGGTTGAGCACCAGACTCTTGATTTTGGCTCAGGTCGCGATCTCACGGTTCGTGAGTTCGAGCCCTGTGCCGGGCTCTGCACCTCACAGTGTGGAGCCTGCCTGGGATTCTCTGTCTCCCTCTCTCTGCCCCTCCCCTGCGCTCTCTCTCTCAAAAATAAATGTTAAAAAAAGAAGCTTACCAGGTGGCTTTATGATGCTGGCCAGGTTGAGGGGTGGAGTTGCTGTAAAGTCAGGTTCCCCAGCCCCTCTACCTGGTGAATGGGCTTCAGTTCTAATTACACACCTCTGTCCTGTTTTACAGGGATATTGGCTGCAATTAGCTTGTAGGAATTAGCTTTTAAGAGAGCCTGGATGGGGCACCTGGGTGGCTCAGTCGGTTAAGTGTCCGACTTCAGCTCAGGTCATGATCTCACGGTTTGTGGGTTTGAGCTCCGTATCGGTCTCTGTGCTGACAGCTAGCTCAGAGCCTGGAGCCTCTTTCAGATTCTGTGTGTGTCTCTCTCTCTGATCCTCCCCTGCTCACACACACACTCTCTCTCTCAGAAATAAATAAAAAACATTTTAGAAAATTAAAAAAAAAAAAAAAGAGAGAGAGCCTGGATGTCTTAAGGGTCCAAACCATGCCACGCAAGAGTTTATTATCTGAGAGTGCCTTGCAACCAGGTCGCCCACGGACTCTCCGTGTGCCCAGGAATAGAATGTCCCTTGCCCTGGGTCACTGGTGCCATGGCCGACAAGTGCCCGGGCTCCCCTAGGACCTAAAGTATTTATAGCTCTTACAGTATTTCCGCAAGGTGAGCTTTGCTGCGGAGGCCTGAATTGGGGCCGTTCAGAGTCACTAAGTGCAGGAGTTGGGCCCAGCTGCCGCAGGGAACAGCTCTTAGAGCTGGGACAGGGGCTCGCGTGTCCTTGGCCCAGAACAGGAAGGGGGGGGCAGAGCCATCGGGGCTTCCTCCTTTGCTCGTCTGAGATATTTGGCACAGGAATTGATTAAGACCTCTTAAAAAATAGAGCTTTTGAAGCATGATTTACTTACCACGAACTTTATCTGTTTTAAATGTACATTTCAGTGAGTTTTTGTAAATTCACGGGGCTGTGCAACGGCTCCCACAGTCCAGTTTTAGGATATTTCCTTCAACCCCAAAAGAGCTTTGGTGCCTGTTTGCGGCCAGTCCCTGTCCCCCGTTCACATCAGGGCAACCGCAAAGTTGTATTCCACCTCTACAGTCTTGTCTTTTCTGGACATTTCATACAGATGGAGTCATACAATATAGAGCCTTTGGGGTGTGGCTTTTTTCACTTTAGCATAGCATTTCTGAGGTTCATCCAAGTTGTAGCCTGTGTCAGTATTTTGTTCCTTTTTTTCAGTATGTGTGCTGCTGAAGTGAGCACTGTTCCTTTTTTTTTTTTTTTTTAAATTTTATTTTAGAGAGGGGCACCTGGGTGACTCAGTCCGTTAAGTGTCCAACTTCAGCTCAGGTCATGATCTCACAGGTCATGAGTTCGAACCCCACATCGGGCTCTGCGCTGACAGGTTGGAGCCTGGAGCCTGCTTGGGATTCTGTCTCCCTCTCTCGCTGCTCCTCCTCTGCTCATGCTCTGTCTCTCTCTCTCTCTCTCTCAAAAATAAATACACATTAAGATTTTTTTATTTTAGAAGGAGGGAGAGAGAATGTGAGTGGGGTTGAGGGGCAGCAGGAGAGAGGGAGAGACTCTTAAGAAGGTTCCACACTCAGCATGGAGCCAGACCCCATGACCTGAGAGGAAATCAAGAGGTGGACCTTCAGGAACCCCCCAGGCACCCTGGTATTTTATTCCTTTTTGTTGCTAAATGGTGTTACATTGTATGGATATGCTACATTTCAGGGCTGTCATCCTGGCCATGGAGTCTCTTTGCAGCTCAAGGCAGAGGCCAGTGATCCACAGTGAAGGAGTGAACATTCCATCCCATTTGATCTCCAGACAACTCATTGAATTAGCTATTTTCATCCTCATTTTGCAAAAAGGACACTGATGTTCAGAGAGATAAAGTCAAGTTTCCAACGTCACAGAGCTAGTAAGAGGCAGAGCAGGATTGAAACCCAGCCTTGTCTAAGTTCAAAGCTTCTGCGTTTCCACTACACACCACCACCCTCACTACCACCAGCTCCCGTCAGGGAATCCACAAGGTGAGGTTAAATTCTGGGGAGATCACAGAACTCCTCAAAGGATATGTGAACACTGATAAGTGATTAACGTATTTTGTTTATCTTTCATTCTTCACATGTTAAAGGTTTAATTTTGTCTCAAGATTCGGGAAGGCAGATGTGATTTCCATCACCAAGGAGTAGATGGGAAAACCGAGCTGAATTCATAAGGGTTGATCATAGTGAGCTTTTCTTTCTTTTTATTTTTTATTTTTTTAAAAATATTTTTATTTATTTCTAGGAGAGAGAGAGAGACAGCGTGAGCAGGGGAGGGTCAGAGAGAGGGAGGCACAGACTCCGAAATAGGCTCCAGGCTCTGAGCTGGCAGTCCGCACAGAGCCCGACGTGGGGCTCGAACCCACAAACCGCGAGATCATGACCTAAGCAAAGTCGGACATTTAACCGACTAAGCCACCCAGGTGCCCCTCTTTTTATTTTTTAAAAGCTTTTTTATTTTGAGAGAGACAGAGATAGGACAGGTGGGGGAGGGGCAGAGAGAGAGAGAGACAGAGAATCCCAAGCAGGCTCCGCCCTGTTAGTGAGATTTCAGATTCAGGGCTACAGATGTCTCTTGCTGGTTCTTCTGTGCTTGCTCAACAGCAGTGTAAGTAGCCACGGATGTGAGTAGACCTGAGCCTGCACTGATTGGTCGCCCATTTTTTTCTCGCTTCCTGTGCAGGAAATCCGGGTCTGTTTTCTGGTGAATCCTTTAATATGGCAGCATGGAGAGTGCATAGGCTTTTGGAAACAGATGAGTTTTTGTTCCATTTCTACCACATGCGAGTTTTGTGATCGTGGGAGATGTGCCTAAATTATCTGAGTCTCAGTTTATTCATGTAAAATGGTGCAGATAGTAGCCATGATGATTACAACGAGGCCGTGTCTATACTTTGCTTATTAGTGCCACGTGTGTAATATGTTCTAGGCAAAGAGAGTCCCGTTGCTTCTTTCTACTGGAGCTAAACATAATTAGATTTAATTTTAAAGAAATCTCACTGTGGATAGGTGTATTAGTCTTCTTTTGCTGCAGTAACAAATAGCCCCCAAAGCTCAGTGGCTGAAAATTGCATACACTTCATTTATGGCTCATGTTATCTGAGGAATCAATTAAGTGTGCCTTTGCTGGCCTTGCCTGGGCCAGGTTCTGCTCTCTGTCTCCTCTCACTTCGGGATCCCAATTGAAGAAACGTGCTGTTCTCATGGTAAAGGATGGAAACACGAGAGAGCTGGAGCCGGTCGGTAAAGCATATTTAAAGTTTCTGCTTGTACATGCACCCCAATGTTCATAGCAGCACTCTCAACAATAGCCAAAACATGGAAAGGGCCTAAGTGTCCATCAATGGATGAACGGATCCAGAAGATGTGGTTTATCTATACCATGGAATACTACATGGCAGTGAGAAAGAATGGAATCTGGCCATGTGTAGCAACATGGATGGACCTTGAGGGGGTTATGTTGAGCGAAATAAGTNAAGTTTCTGCTTGGACATGGTGTATATCACATCTGCCCACCTCCATTTTCATGCAGCCAAGCCCAAAGTCAGTTGGTGGGGAAGTATAGTCTGCCTAAAGGGAGGCATGGTGTGGGCTTTATAAATGAATAAACAATCTTCCTTAACAAGTGAGAATTTTGACAACGGCAAAATTCTTGGTAATCTGAGGAATACTCATTATATACAGGGAATAGCTGGGCTTCTTTGTTTTTAATCCTTCCCTCTGGCTGCGGCAGTTTGTTTGCGCTTTCAGGTTTTCTTTGTAAAAGCAGAGCCGATGAAAAACAATTTGTCAGAGTCTGAGAAAAGCTTTTCCTGTTTTTCTTCCTCCTTTTTATTCTTCTCAGTCACTTGCCGGTTCATCGTTTTGAACTCATTTAAATTTTTTTAAATGTTTATTTATTTTTGGGAGACACAGAGAAACAGAGCATGAGCAAGGGAGGGGCAGGGACAGAGGGGGGCACAGAATCCAAAGCAGGCTCCAGGCTCCGAGCCGTCAGCACAGAGCCCGACTCCGGGCTTGAACTCACAAACCAAGAGATGGGACCTGAGCCGAAGTTGGCTTTTCTCCAGGTGACCCCCTACGTAACTGTGGCTTTCACCGACTACTCACGGAGGAATCTGCAACTCTGATGCCATGGAGCTGTAGGCTCATGTCGCCGGCTACCCGCCCGGCATCTTTCCTATGAGGCCATATAAATCTCCATATAATAAAACCCAGCTCTGGTGGCTTGAAGCGTACCTTCTAGGACAGGACCGTCCAGCCAGTTGTGGACATCAAGCCCTAGAATTCATCCTTGCTAGGTCCACGTCCCTCACTCTCTTATCCAATCCTTTGCAAATTCCCTTGCCTTTACCTCGTAAGGGCCTCTCTGATCAGCCACTTCCCGCCACCCGCGCTNCTCCCCCACCCCCGCTGCCACCCCCAAACCACGATCCTCCTTCATCTGGATCCTTGCAGCACCCCAATTCTCTCCCTATATCCTTGCTTTCTGCTTCTGATTTGATTTCTGCACTACAGCCACAGCCAGAGTCATGTTTTAAAAGATTTGCATCTGGGGCACCTGGGGGGCTCAGTCGGTTAAGCGTCTGACTTTGGCTCAGGTCATGATCTCGGGGTTCGTGGGTTCGAGCCCCGCGTTGGGCTCTGTGCTGACAGTTCAGAGCCTGGAGCCTGCTTCGGATTCTGTGTCTCCCTCTCTGTCTTCCCCTCTCCTGCTCTCTCTCAAAAATAAGTGTTAAAAATTTTTTTAAGGACTCACACTTGGTCACATCTGCCTTTGGCTTAAAGCTCTTCAATGACTCTCTATACTTTTTAGGATAAATACAGAAACCCTTCCCATAGCCCTCAGGGTCCTGCCTGATCTGGCTTTGTTCTGTCTCCCGCATTTTATTTCGCAACACTCTTCTCTGTACTGTAGCTACGATGTTCTCCCGATTCGAATTCTTTGGGTGTGTCATGCCCCCACCTCTCTTGGGGACTTTGCACATGCTTCCCTCTGAAATGTTCTTACCCTGACCTGCATCCTTGAAATCCCAGCTCAGAAGTCTCTTCCTTGCTGAAGCACTCCCTGACGCCTCCAGGCTAAGAGCTTTGTTTCCTCTTCTGGACCATGGTTTGTGCATTGTCTTCATGCGGGTAGAATGGGGTAGAATGCATCTTGTAATGTTCTTGTTTGCGGACGTGACTCTCTGCCTGGATTTCAAGGTCTGAGGGCCCAGTTCTGTCTCATTCTCCAAACAATGTTTATATTTTCCTCTTTGAGCTTAAATAAAACTGCGCGGAAGCCCTCTGTAAGGTTTAGAGGAATCAAAATTCACTGCTCGTAGAGCTCTTTTGTGCTAAAATCAGAATCAGAATCACAAACATCAAAATTTGGAGGTGGACGGGATACCTCTGGTCCATGGCCTTTATTTTTATTAATGACAAAATTGAAGCCTAGAGAGAGTGAATGACTTGTTTAAGGTCATGCAGCGGGTAGGTGTTGGGTGACATTAGATTATCTGAGTACCTATCTGAAAGGGAAGGTTTCTATAGGGCGTGGGGTGGGGAGATGGAGGGTAGGGATGGGAGTCAGGGTGAGGGGTGAGGGTCGGGGGTAGGGAGAGGTGGTGGCTAAGATAGCTCACCTTTCGCGGAAGTTACCATTTTTCAAAGGCCTACTTTGTGCCAGGGATTGTATTAGCTCCTCATAGAAATAATCTCTAAACTTTAGGACCTCACACGGGGTTAATCCCCATTCTAACTTGAGGGAAAATGAGAATGACAGAGATTACAATGTGTTCAAGGTCCATGTAGCTCATGAGGAAATCTCTCAATGCCTAGATAACAGTGATCATTATGGTGATTTCTTTTTACGTGTTGTTTGTTGGGTGGGGGTGAGGGCTTGAGAGAGATCAGCCTAAATGGATTTTCACTGATAACTGGTAAACCCAAGGGGGCTTCCTGGTAGGAGGCTTGCAAGGTATCAGGACTTCACTGTGAAGCTGTAACCACAGGAGCATCAGCGAGGTTGCAGTTCAGAGAAGTTTAGAGCTCCCACCATGTGTGTTGCACGGGGCCAAGTTCAGTGAGGGGAAGAACTGTAAGCCATGGACTACTTCTGAGGGAGACAAGATCAAAGGATCAGGCTTGTTCTGATTCACTTTGCTGACTGGGAATGAGCCTATAGTCACTTCAGTGAGTAGGTATCCAAGTAGACCCCAAGTCATATACCAAACTGTATTGTTCTTTTTTTTTAAATGCTTTATTTATTTTTGAGAGAGAGATAGAGACAGCATGAACAGGGGAGGTTCAGAGAGAGAGGGAGACACAGAATCTGAAGACAGGCTTCAGGCTTCGAGCTAGCCGTCAGCACAGAGCCCGACGCGGGGCTTGAACCCACTAACCGTGAGATCATGACCTGAGCTGAAGTCGGACGCTTAATTGACTGAGCCACCCAGGTGCCCTTGTTCTTTTTTTAAAAAAATGTTTCATTTATTTTTGAGAGAGAAAGTGCATGAACAGGAGAAGGGCAGAGAGAGAGAGAGAGAGAGACAGACAGACAGACAGACAGACAGAGGATCCGCCTCAGGCTTTGTGCAGATTGCAGTGAGCCTTGATGTGGGGCTCGAACTCATGAACCATGAGATCATGACCTGAGCCTAAGTTGGACGCTCAACCAACTGAGCCACCTAGATGACCCCAAACTATATTTTTCTTATTAAAAAACATATTTTAATGTTCATTTATTTTTGAGAGAGGGAGAGAGAGAGAGAGAGAGCAAGCATGAGCAGGGGATGGGCAGAGAGAGAGGGAGACACAGAATCCGAAGCAGGCTCCAGGCTCTCAGCTGTCAGCACAGACATGGGCTTGAACCCAAGAACTGTGAGATCATGACCTGAGCCAAAGTCAGGCGCTCAACTGACTGAGCCACCCAGGTGCTCTCAGACCGTATTGTTCTTAAGTATTTATCTCTTGGCCTAAATAATTGATCTGCTTAAGAAACCAGTTAGCCTGCCCCCTTTCCTAATCGGATCCTTGTCAGTCACCCAGCACTGTCTTCAGATCGCCCCAGATTCCCACTGGCTCCTCCCTCACCGCTCAACAACATCAGAACTATTATTGCTGGAGTAGATTGCCAGTGTGCGGTCTCCACCGTCTGGCTGCCTGCAAAGAACAGACAATCCTTTTAAATCCTTTATTCTTAATAGTGATAGATGATTTGTTTGGCCTTCTTTTCTAACATTAGCTTTCAGACAGCCTGTATCAGATCCACAGGTTTTGAATTTGAATCCTAGAGACGAAGACGGTTAGCAACAGGAAGGAGCTGATGGCAGAATCATGCAAAATCAAATCTGGAAGAATTCATTTTGTTGATTCCCGTAACAGGGACATTTCCTTTGTACCACGCAGCGGACGACATTGGTAGTGAAAACACAAACATGGCATCCTCAAGACCTGTGCATTCTGCAGGGTACTAGCCAGGTGACAAAGGGCAGCCACTAACCTTTTTACACCTTAATGTTTGTATTCATATGATGGGACAGTAAGATCTTTGAAGGCTGCAAAAAGGCTTTGTGAGTTGGAACTCCCTCTACCGCAGGAGGTACCATTCTGGGTGGAGCCCAGTCCCCTCCTCCTTGGGGCAGGGCTTGTGTTTGGGGAAACCGAAGAGCTGGGTGAGTTGTGTGCAGTGTTGCCCACGAGGTATCGTCAGCTCTGTTGTGACCTTGAAATCTCAGAGACAATGGAGACTGAGCCCAGGGCCCTTCCCACAGCCAGGGCTTTGTTTATTCAGGCAAAGACCTGGCAGGTAGGGGAACTCTCAACAGATGTGCTGATGGGCAGAGGGGAGGGTGAGGGGACACTGCTCTCCTGTTACCTCCCTGTGTTAATCTCAGCTACACAAGCCTAAATTACTCACACTCCTCACTAAATTGCACCTTGTCATCATTTTCTCATGACAGGCCCTTCCCTTTTTAAATTTAATATCCTTGGGGCGTCTGGGTGGCTCTGTCGGTTAAGTGTCCAACTTCGGCTCAGGTCATGATCTCACGGTTCGTGAGTTTGAGCCCCATATTGGGCTCTGTGCTGACAGCTCAGAGCCAGGAGCCTGCTTTGGATTCTGTGTCTCCTTCTCTCTCTGTCCCGCCCCTGCTCATGCTCTTTCTCTCTCAAAGATAAACATTAAAAAAAAATAATAAATTCAATATCCTTTAACCCTCATTCTCGCTCACCATTCACTGAATGATATTCATTGAATGTGTTTATTTATTTATTTTGTTTATAAATGTTATTTATTTCTAGAGAGAGTGCATGCAAGTAGGGGAGGGGCAGACAGAGGGGCAGAGAGAGAATCCTAAGCAGGAGTGCAGGGCTCAAACTCATGCACCGTGAGATCATGACCTGAACAGAAATCAAGAATTGGGTGCTTAACTGACTGAGCCACCCAGGCGCCCCACTGAATGTGTTTAAAAGTGCGTTTGACATGGTAAGTGGTATGGTGTTGTAATCATCCAGTTAGTCAACAAAAGTGTATTAAGTGCCTCTTTTATGGTAAGCTCTGCTCTAGGCCGTAGGAGACATCAGTGCACTAAACAGGCAAAAATTCCCACCCTCTCACATAGTAAAAGGTGGGAGTGAGGAGAGAGTACTTAACTACCTTTCACTTCCTACATTTGATTATTGTCAAGGTAGAAATGGGCTGAGTAAGGGGGACCGAGGGTGTGTGTGTGTGTGTGTGTGTGTGCGCGCGCGCTTTTGTGTGATTTTGAATGCTTGTGATTCCAGGTGGAGGGAGCAGCCAGTGCAAAGGTCCTGTAGCAGCTCACTGCCCT
This sequence comes from Crocuta crocuta, assembly GCF_008692635.1. Lineage (NCBI taxonomy): Eukaryota > Metazoa > Chordata > Mammalia > Carnivora > Hyaenidae > Crocuta > Crocuta crocuta. The sequence continues at coordinate 438,036 of NW_027529438.1, forward strand.
GAGTGTGTTAAGAACAGTAGGGTGGCCGGTGAGGCTGGGCCAGAGTGAGCACTGGGGACAGGGCTAGAAGTTGCTGTCAGGGGGGTAAAGGCAGTAGTGGGGGAGGGGGAGGAAGATCATCTAGGGCCTTGTGGGACATTGTAAGGACTTGTGTGCTCTCAGCGTTACAGAGTACCATTAGAGTTCTACCCCCCCCCCACTTTTTTCCCCCACTCAGTCTTGTTTTTCAGACCCAGCCATGTTGCCTAATGGACAGCTAGCCAGTTGCTTGGGAGCATTCTATAGCACTCTGTGAATTTTACCTGCTCACTCATCCAGCCTCCTGCACTGGATGCCCTCATGTGGATTCCATCATGGACATGCGCGATCGTTTCTGTGGGAGACACACACGGGGCTGGGCAGACCTGCTAACTCATAGGGAAGTACAATCTGAATGTGGCTTAAGCAGTTCCAGATGGCTCTCCAGGCTGGCTCTACCCAACTATGCTCCTTCAGCAGCTCACCAGGATCCCCGTGGCTCCCCATCCCTGCCAAACAGCACGTGATCCAGCTCTGTTTCTTACTCGTCTAGTAAGGTTGAAGTCTGTTGTTCGAATTCACATTTCTCTGATTACTAATGAGCTCGAACACTCTCTGCTTGTTAGCTTTTCGAGTTTCTTCTTTTATAAGTCGCCTGTTCATATTCTTGGCCAATTTTTCTATTGGGGTTCTTATGTTTTTTGTTTTTGTTTGTCTATTTGTTTTTTGATTTGCAGGGAGTTCTCTTAGATTCTGGATATCATCCACAGTTGTTTTCAGGAGGTTCGATTCGAGGTGGCCTTTGAGGTAATCTAGTCGAACCACCCCATTTTATGGTTGGGGAAACTGAGACCCAAGCAATGAAATGACTTGTTAAAATCACATGCATAGTGGAAAAGCTGAGACCAGAAGTCAGTACTTTTCACACCGTATTGAATGGAGCGGAGATCCTTCTACGAGGCAGCAATGGTGGGAGGGGGCGGGCAGGAAGCATCAGGTGTTGCTGGTCCACCATCAGTGGGGCTGTGTTTCCTGACTGTTGGCAGAGGCCAGCTCTGGGTCCCAGAGCCCCTTGGTCTGATGACCATTTCTTCCTTTCCAGTCACTGTCACTACTTTGCTTCAGGACGTTATCTCCTCATGTTTGACTGGTGTTTCTCAAGTTTACTGTGTGCAAGATTCACCCAGAGAACATACTATAGTGCAGATTTCCCATCCTGAAGATCGAAGCACTGAATGATCCTTAGGACCCTGGTGCTGGTGGCCCGTGGACCTCATTTTGTGAATACTCTGCCCCGAACAGTTCCATTAGCCACGTGATTGATCTGTTTCCATCCCAGAGTCACTGCATCTGTCTTCTGGCCACCAAACAGAGCTACCATCATTCCAGAACATCTCTCTCTCTGTCCTACCTCCAGGCTTTCACCCTTAACACCCATCTAAAGTGTTCCTTCTGGGCACCTAGGTGACTCAGTTGGTTCAGTGTCTGACTTCAGCTCAGGTCATGATCTCATGGCTCATGGGTTTGAGCCCCATGTTGGGCTCTGTGCTGACAGCTCAGAGGCTGGAGCCTGCTTTGGATTCTGTGTCTCCTTCTCTTTCTGCCCCTCCCCTCAAAAATAAGTAAACATTAAAAAATATTAGAAAAAGTAAAGTGCTCTTTCCTTTGGGAAATTCTATGACTTCTCAAGAGCTAGGTCCAACGTGGTCTTCCTTAGGAAGCCCTCTCTGATTTTTCTGGGAATCAAGTTCTGGGGCAAAGGATGAATGAAGATACATGGCAGGGGCTAGGAACAGACCCCTCCCCAGCATGTTGCCCTTTGAAATCCTGGTGGACAGGGGCGCCTGGGTGGCTCAGTCGGTTAAGCATCCAACGTCAGCTCACGTCATGATCTCACGGTTCATGGATTCGAGCCACATGTCAGGCTCTGTGCTGACAGCTCAGAGCTTGGAGTCTGCTTTGGATTCTGTGTCTCCCTTTTTCTTTCTGCCCCTCCCCTGCTTGTGCTCTGTCTCTTTCTGTCTTTCAAAAATAAAGAAATCTTAAAAAAGTTGTTTTTAAAGTTTTGAAATCCCGGTGGCCCCCCCCCCCCGTACAAGGTGGTGAAGACGTTTCTTGAAAGTAGCAACATCCTGCAGCAGATAGCCTTTAAAAAAATTTTTTTTAAATGTTTATTTTTGAGAGAGAGAGAGACAGAGCCTGTGCAGGGGAGGGGCAGAAAGAAAAAGGGAGACACAGAATCCGAAGCAGGCTCCAGGCTCTGAGCTGGCTGTCAGCACGGAGCCCGAGGGGGGGCTTGAAGCCACAAACCGTGAGATCATAACCTGAGCCGAAGTCGGATGCTTAACTGACTGAGCCACCCAGGCGCCCCAGTCTTTTTTTTTTTTTTTAAAGAAACGCTCAGTTTTCATCAAATATACATGCACATAATTTATTCAGAGAGTTGTAATTCTACAAAATTTGTTATGGAAAATGGCAGTCTTCCATCCATTTCCTTGTGTTTTTTTCCTCCCTGGAGGCAGACGCTTGAAACGCTTTTGGCTGCTTTTTTTTGTTTATTTTTTTGATGTCACCAAAGAACATGGTTATATTGATCCTATTTGATTTTTTTGTCTTAGGCACTGCCTGTTGACTTCCCATTGCGGAGAATAAGGCTTTGNCCTGGCTCAGTGCCTGGGGCTACTGGCCACCTGCTGTCCAGGTCAGAAATTTGGGCCCCTCCTAATTACCTCCTCTTTCTTAATCCTCTAGTCATTCTGCCCCCACCTCCCAGATGCAGTCACTCCTGGAATTCTGTCAACTCTACCTCTGACAAAGCTCTTAAATTCATCCGCTTCTGCTTCTATTGCCGCGGTCGCTGCTCTGTCACCCTCCTGTGTCATGCAGAATACTGCAGTCGTGCTGGTCTCCTTGCTTCCTGTCATCCCTCTCTCTACTGCCTCCTTCACCTTATAGCCGAGTGAGCTTCCCAAAATGCAAATGAGACCATGCACTTCTCGTGCTTAAAACTTTGAGTGCACAGGGGAAGTTGAAGTTCCTTATCATGAGAGGGGGGGAGCCATACACGGTACTTCCGTTTCCCAAGGGATTGTGTCTTCCCGGCACACAGACTACTACCTTTGCTTGCCTTGAAGGTTGGGGCTGCGTGAAATGTGAGGGGAAGTGACGTGTCCTTTCCAGGCCCAGGAACTTAAGAGTGACACGCCTTGGATACCTCTTCTCTCCTCTGCAAGGGGCTCCCAGGCCAACGTTCTAGAAGCTGTAGATACAGAATGGGGGAGGGCTGCCCTACCCCCGTCAGACTTTACAGGAGCGAAAAATAAGTCTTTGTTGTACTAAAGCCAACGGAGCTGTGGGGTTCTCTGTGGCTGCGGCATAGCGTGTTGTAACCTGGACACAAGGAATGTATAAGGCGCTCCAGTCTCGCCTCACTTCGCCCTCTGATATCATTTCTCTTCTCCTTGCCTTGGACTCTGTTTTCCTGCCATGACGGGCCAGGCTGTCTCCTTCCGGGCTCTGCATGTGCAGTTCTTGTTGCTAAGAATGTCTCACCCCCTCTTCGCTGCGTTGCCTGGCTAATCCCAACTCAGCCTTCGAGCCTCAGATGACATGTCTCCTCTTCTGGGAGCTTTCAGGGCTCCCCGTGACCCCCCAGCTGAGGTGCCCTTCCTCCGTGTCCTTAGTACCCCATGTCCGCCCTTCACTTTCCACTCCATCCTGAGGTTGCCTGATTACTCGTGTCTCCGCCAAACCAGACCAGATGCTACCTAAAGGGTCTTAACCCCACCTCTTCTTTGTGGCTTCTTAGGGCCAGTCAGGGTGCATGCTCGGTCCATTTTGTTGTGGGAAGATCCAGGGATCTTAGAGGAGAAGTTGGGAAAAACTGCAATTTAGATTTCTTTTGCCAAGATTTTCTTGGTCACTTAAATTCCTGGGGGTGCCTGGGTGGCTCAGTCGGTTGTGTGTCTGACTTTGGCTCAGGTCATGATCTCACGGTTTGTGAGTTCGAGCCCCATGTCGGGCTGTGTGCTGACAGCTCAGAGCCTGGAGCCTGCTTCGGATTCTGTGTCTCCCTCTCTCTCTGCCCCTCCCCTTGCTCATGCTCTGTCTCTCTCTCAAAAATAGATAAACATTAAAAAAAAATTTACTGAGAGAGAGTACTGGCTGCTTATTGGGGGAAACAGCCTATAGTCAGACACAGCTGGTCTCATTTCTGGTCTTTCTAGCTATATAATGTTGAGCAAGTTACTTAACCTTGGCCTCAGAGTCATTATCTAAAGGGGATAATAATAGTACCCACTTCACAGGGTCATTGTGACAGGGCGAGTGTCACAGTGGAGTGAGCTGATACACATAAGCATTTAGAGCAACGTCTGTCCCGTAAATGTTAGATGGATTGTGAAGAATGTCTTAAGTGCAAATGTGGATGAGATCCTGGAACGGAAAAGGAAAACCACCGGTGACATCCGGATGAAGTCTGAGGTTAACCAGTAGCATCCCAGCCTTGGGATTTCTTAGTCTGACAGATAACCCGCGGTAGTGGGGGATAACTTTAGGGGGGATGTGGAAACTCTGTGTCCTATCCTTGTAACTCTTCTACAAGCCTCAAATTCTCCCAGGATGTTGCATTATTATTTATATGTTCACATTACTCTTATACTCTTTGTATATCATGTGGGCACCATAATGACGGCCATTTACAGATGAAGAAACGGAGGCAGAGAGAAGTGAAGGAGCTTGCCCGTGGCCACCCCTCCCAATCCGCATGATGGAGTAGGGAGGATCGGTGGGTTGTGATTTCAGTAGGATGTGATTATGAACTCGTATGGAGCCCCTATGCACTGGGTCTACAGAGAACAACAGGCCGTCTCAGTCCTCAGGCTCATCACAGTCAGGAAGCCCAAGTCCACATGGGGGCAGGGGCAGAATCAGGGGGCAGGAGCTCATGCTCTTAACTAACGCTGAACAAATCTGGGGGAATCACATGGGATTCATGGTGCAAGTGCAGAGGTAGGAAAGATCTGGTAGGGGGTTTAGGGGCCGCGGGCTTCACGGCGAGGGCCTTTGATCAGAGTCTTGAGTGGGTCTTTGGTTGAGCCGCTCCTGCTCCCTTGCCCTTCCTCTGCCCAGTCCCGAGAGGCGGATCACGTTGGTGCACCCTTGGCTCTTCCGCTGAGCACTTCATGAAGCACAGCAGCTCCTGGTGCACAGGGCACGGGCTTCGGGGTCAAGCAGCCTGGGCTTCAGAAATCGTTTGGCTTCTTGTCACCTGTTTGATCTGAGCGGGTTCCTTAGCCTCTCTGAGTTCCAGGAAAATGAGCATAACAACGACCACCTGACCTGTCGCGGTGAGGGCTGACCTGGAGAGAAAATGCTTACAATGGCTGGGGGTGAGGCTGGGTGCTGGCGAAGGGCTCGGTTAGTGGTGGCCGCCTCTGGGTTTCCCTCCTTGCTTTCTTCCAAGGCTTGCATGGTGAGTCCTTGGCTGTGCTGCTAGTCATTTCCTGGGGAGGCAACTTCGTGGAAAGGAAAGAACATGGACGTTGGGGGGCTGTGCTGCCGACCTGTTGGGTGACCTTCGTCCCTTGTTTAACCTTTCCAGGCCTCAGCTTTTCACTGTAAACTGGTATCCGGACTACAGGGTCGTAGGGATGGTCTTGAAATGGGGTGTGGGGTTGGCCCATGGACGTGTTCCACTGAAGTCACTTCCAATCATTGTGTCTTGCGTTTTTCTCCATTTCATTCATGTTAATCTTGACTTATCCCCAACTGTTTGCTCTCTGAGGACGGCTCTCCAATCTTGTGTTTCTCACGTCCCTCCCGCCAGCACTGAGGTTGGAGGCATAGTAGTTGCTCATTAAACAAGTCGGCCTTCCTCCACACTGAAATGCCTGCAGCGGCCTTCTGGGCTTTGTCCTGTGCCCTCCTGCCCAGCTGAAGGAAGTGGCCCTGGGCTGGTCGAGCAGGAAAGGACCGACCTGGGAAATGGCCACCAAATATTTTATTTGCTTTACTAATAGGTGTCGGTGTCTAAGACAGCTGTGAGGGCGTGGGGGGCGGGGAGCCCGGGGAGGGCACGTCGGACCGCAGTCTCCAGCCGCTAAATCAGCTGAGGGAACCCGTCCTGGGCCGAGTCGACCCGGCTTCTAAAGATGCGCCCGCTGACGTCGCTGCGCTGGCCGTGCTCGTCCTCGGCCTCCTCGTCGCTGGACTTGCGCCGGGCGCTCTGGTAGAGCACCGCGCACATGCCCGTGAGCCAGGCGGCCACCGTGCCCGCCGAGAAGATGCCGAAGCCGATGAGCAGCAGGAAGAGGTAGTCGCGGCGGTCCAGGTGCGTGATGCACATGTAGCGCAGCGGGTTCCCCACCTGCGCCACGGGCCACCCCGTCAGCTCTGCGGGCTCCGCGCACGTGGCGTTCTGGGCATCTGGGAGGAAGAACACAGCGGGCACATGCTGAAGCCGCAGAACGTCCAGGCGCCCGAGGCCAGGCGGGACCGGGGAGGGCCTTGCACCCTCGCTGCCCGGAGCGCCGCCTGCCGGCCACCACCCCGGACCTCCTGAATCAGGGTGTGCGTTTTGGGGAGGCCCCCGGGTGGTACGTGGGCGCAGGGGGTCTGAGAAGTACCGCACCAGCCCTGCTTCTGGTCCCCAACCCCCCGCGACCGGTTTTGCTGCGTTCAGGGGGCCTCCTGAAAATGGGCTTGGCTCCTGAAGGATGCTCAAGGGACGGGAAACCGCCACAGGGGCTGGGGGGCTGGAAACCAGCAAGGTCTCCCCCGGCACTCCCCAGACCCCCACTGATATCCGTCGTCTCCCTCCCCCCTCCCCCCTTTTCCCTTTCCCTTCCTCCCCGGGTGTGACTGAGTCCAGCCAGGGGACCACTGAGGCATCGGGCTCAACTCTCCAGAGGAACAGGAGTCCCCGGAGATGCCTCCTGTGTGATGTGCTCAAGGCGTCAGGGTGCGGGGAGCTCAGGGGAGCGGGTGACCAGGGAGAGAAGCGGACCCGCGTCTCCGTGGTGAGCTGGCATCCACTGGCTCATCCCACGACCCACATGAGTCCTCGGTCCTTTTTAGCAGCTGATCAGGCGCCTGGCTACTTCTCTGAGCCCCTCCCGGTGTCAAGCGCCCAAGCGCCGTGGACTTGAGTATGCAACGGAAAGCAAAGCGGGCCCTGGAGCCACACCCACCACGCCAGGGTTCGAATCCCCACCGTCACTTACTGAGTTTGGGAACTTGGGCAGGACACCCATTTCCCTCGCTGAATCCCATCTCCTCGCCTCACACGCGCCCTGAATGCTACCTGCTCCTAGCGCAGTTGGGAGGATTTAATTGTTGCAGGAGAGCTAGCAGGCATGGCGCTCAATAGTTGCACAGAAAACTCAGAGCTCTGCCCTCAGCCCTGCATTTTCCTAGCTCCACATGCTCCCCTATGCCGATGCAGACGTGTCTGTCTGTGTATGTGTGGTGCCAGGGTAATATATCCAGCAGGCATCACATAAGTGCCCTCCAACGCAGGGTGGAGACCTGGGCTTGAGATAATCGTGCCCAAAATTATAATAGTGGCTGATATTCACCAAGCCCAGACTACATGCTAAGTGGTATCCAAAGGTCTCCTTCAGTTCTTATAGCAGCTTTGACACACGGTCCTATTGCTCTTGTTTTGCACATAAGGAAACGGAGACTCAGAGAGGTTTCTAGATAACCTGAAGGATCCAGGCAGGAGACGAGACACAGAAAATGCAGACGGAGCTCCCTGAGCTCATTTGTAGACGTGGGAGATGCAAGCAAGCTAGTGTGGAGAGATGGTTCTCCTGAACTTTAGAGCAGAGGCGCCAGGCTGTGTGAAGCCATTCAGATCTTTCCTTGGGTGACCAAGGAGGTTAGGGAAATCGCGTTTGGACTGGAGCTAGCAGCAGGGGAATCAGAGAAAGGGGTGCAGAAGGGAGCCAAGTGGCGAGGAGGCTGTTGGACGGGGGTGGCTGGAAAGAGCTCACCAGGCTGAGTGCCCTCAGTGTCTGCCGCAGCCAGTGCACCTGCAGCGAGGTTGGCTGTTCCTTTCGGGAAGATGGCCTGAGAGCTGTGATGTGGGTGAGGGTTGGCTCTTGGCAGAAGCTGTAGACAACGGGAAGGGAAGCCGTGAGCTGTCACCTCCGCTCTGTGCAAAGGTTACAGAGAGAAGGAGAGGAAGAGACCCTTTGGGCGACCCTGCCCTGGGGGAGAGCTAGCTCTCAGGAGAGGAAAAGGGGCTGGGGGCCCCCCGGATCCATTATAACTGCCCTCAAGGGGCAGGACCACAGTCGTGCCTGGAGACCTCTGTCCGGTCAGCCTGGCTTAACGATTTGCCCAGGAGGCCCGGGAGTGGGGGCGGTGGGCCGCTGGGGGCGCCTGGCCTTGCTGCAGGAATTCTGTCCGGAGAGGGCTTGGGACACCTCCCCAGACTGCCAGAGACCTGACACGGGATGATACAGAGAAAGATGTATTGGAGAAAGGAAAATGTGAGATTCTGTGGGTCCAGGGTGTGTCTGGGGAGGGGGAGGTTATCTCATTCTATTTTAAGAAGATTAGCTTTCAAATTGAGGCTTGGGTGGCTGAGAGGAGACTAAACATGAAACACTGAGAAACACGTTTCCCGGTGTTGGAGCATTACCTTGAAAGGGGCAATTAGCAGTGATTGTAAGGCTTTGTTAGGTTGCTCTTAAGTGAGGGAGGGATGTGGGTGGCTCTTTGGGGAGGGAGGTCTAGGTTTTTCTGCAGCTGCCTTCTCTCCCCCTCCCCACTCCCCAGTCACTGCCAAAGTGGGAGCCTTCCTGCCTCCCAGCGGGTCCCCCTAAATCCACTTCCCTTCATTTCCCCCATTTCCCAGCTCTGGACCGTGTCACACACACCTGCCAGGCTCGCTTTCCCCAAGCACAGCTCTGTCGAGGCACGCTGGCTCAAAACGCTCCTCTGACCCCCCCCGTGGGCCTGGGAATAACACCGGACCGCCTGGCCTGGCGTTCAGAGCCCTCAGCGTCTGCACGCTTTGACCTCTCCCTCCTTTAGCACTCCAGTGACCCACCCTTTGCTCCAGTCAAATTAAACTATTAATTCCTCGAGGACATCTTGCCCCTGTCGTAGCAAGCTTTGCGACACAACTCTTTCTGTTTCTAATGCCTCTTCCTCCGATTTTTGCGTGATCAAGTCCTTCTTGTCCTTCAAAATCTGGTGTGAATGTATGTGCTCCCAGGGCGCTCCCACAGCCCCCTCATCAGACTACATGTGATTGTCACACCCCCCCCCATAGCATTCTCACGGTGCCTGTCACATGTCCCTCGCCTGGGGGGGGGCTACTTGCCAGAGAAGGAGTGTATCTCTTCTCCCCCACCAGGTGGACAAAACTCTTGAAGGCATAATCTATATCTGCTCATTCTTGTTCTTGTTAATAAGATGTTATCATTTATTGAAAGAAACACTTACTTTGGAAATGGCCAAAGTACTATTGAAGAAGAAAACCGAAATGGGAGGCATCACCATCCCAGACTTTAGCCTCTACTACAAAGCTGTCTTCATCAAGACAGTATGGTATTGGCACAAAAACAGACACATAGACCAATTGAATAGAGAACTCAGATTTGGACCCAAAAGTGTACAGCCAACTAATCTTTGACAAAGCGGGAAAGAGTATCCAATGGAAAAAAGACAGTCTATTTAACAGATGGTGTTGGGAGAACTGGACAGCAACATGCAGAAGAATGAAACTAGATCATTTTCTCACACCATGCACAAAAATGAACTCAAAATGGATAAAGGACCTGAATGTGAGACAGGAAGCCATCAAAACCCTAGAGGAGAAAGCAGGAAACAATCTCCTTGAGCTCAACTATAGCAATTTCTTACTTGACACATCCCCAAAGGCAAGGGCATCAAGAGCAAAAATGAACTATTGGGACCTCAAGATGAAAAGCTTCTGCACGGCAAAGGAAACAATCCATAAAACTAATAGACAACTGATGAAATGGGAAAAGATAGTTGCAAATGACGTATCAGATAAAGGGCTAGTATCCAAAATCTATAAGGAACTCACCAAACTCCACACCCAAAAAACAAATAATTCAGTGAAGAAATGGACAGAAGTCATGAACAGACACTTCTCCAAAGAGGACATCCAGGTGGGCAACAGACACATGAAACGATGCTCAGCATCCCTCCTCATCAGGGAAATACAAATCAAAAACACACTGAGATACCACCTCATGCCGGTCAGAGTNGTGGGAGGGGGGGTGATGGGCATGGAGGAGGGCACTTGTGGGGATGAGCACTGGGTGTTATACAGAAACCAACTTGACAATAAACTATTAAAAAAAACAAAAACAAAAATAAACCAAAAAAAAGGAACACTTACTTTGGGAGGATTTTCTAGTTAATATTTTTATTGTTGAATCCTACTTGAATTCTGCAGTCAGAGACATACTCTCTATGATTGCAGTCCTTTGAAGTGTATTAAGAATTTACTTTATGGCTGAGCATGAAGTCAATTTTAGTAAATTTTGCGTGTCCCTCTCCCCCCCCAAAGATGTGTATTCTCTCTTTGGTGAGTATGTTGTTCTGTGAATACCAACTAGGTTGTGATTTTATACAGGTCTCCTGTATCTTTTTTGGCTTTTTATTTATATCTTTACTGACTTTTCAGCGATAAAAACTATTGTCCCTTGGTTACTATTGGTCTATTAATTGTCTATTAGTTACTGCAGGAAGGATGTTAGAGTCACCAGTTCTGACAGGGCATCTACCTCCTTCTTCATATAGTTCTGTCATGGTTTGCTTTATATATATTGAAGATATGTTGTTTTTAGATGTGGAGAAACTTCTAGCTGTTACCTCTTTCTGGTAGATTTACCCTTGCCTCACTGAGCAATATCCTTATTTCTAGCAGTGCTTCTTGCCTTAAAGTCTACCGTCTTTGACATTAGTATGGCTCTATTGAATTTCTTTTGGTTAATGTTTGCATTGTTTACCTTTTCCCATCCGTTTACTTTAATCTATGGCTCCTATATTTAAGATACATTTTCCTAAGCAGCATGTAGCTGAGTTTTGCTTTCCGTCCAGTCTGGCAAACTTTGTATTGTAAGTATTCCGTTAACATTTAACGTTAGACTGATATATCTGTTTTCAATTTGTCCCATTTATTTTATGTCTCTTTGTCTCTACTTTGTTGCCTTTTATTTTATTATTTCATTTCCTTTTTGTTAGATTAATAGTCAGACATTGTTTTCCTATCCTAGTCTGATGACATTAGAGATTATAGAGCCATCTACTGATCTTCGAGTGCCTGATGTATGCTGGGCACAGTAGAAGGTGCTTTTCAAAATTAAATTCTACCCTTGACCACTCCACCGGGTAGTTTTAATCATTCCCATGCTATAGAATGAATAAATTGTTTATCAATTATCCCCTCCCTGGCTTTCTTGATCTCCTTTCCTCTGACAAAAAGCCACCATGTACTGTTGTATATGCTGTGCACTGCACAATTCTGGGGCCTTCATTCATACTAGAAACAGGTTACTAGGCCCCATGTCATCCTTCTCTCAGCCCCACTCCATGGGCCCCAGGCATTTGTTCCCGTTAAAGTGCCCAGGTATGATTACAGGTGTCATTAATGTTTAAACTCTTCCTGCAAATAGTTCCTAAGGAAACATAAAGTACCCCCTTGTTTATGGCCACACATAGCAGGTTACTCACAGGCAGAAAGCCCGTCTGCCACGCTCACATGTCTGGAGGAGTCAGAGCTTCTGTGGCTCAGAACCACCCCTGTTAGTGCAGGAGCCCAGGAAGCCTCTCTCTCAGAAAATTGGTTCGAACCCAGTGGTTCTAAGGCAGGCTGTTCCCTTGTGGGCCGGCCGGGACCACCGTCCTGCACCGCGCTCTGCTGCGGGTGCCCAGGGCTTAGTCTCCGAGGAGCCAAGTGCAGGCTGGGCGCCCCGCGAGCCGGTGTGCTTGCTCCGGAGCCATCTGGGCGAGGCGAGGGCTGGGCCTCCACCTGGTGACAACGTACGATGAAGGATGGGAGGAGGAGACCCTTCACTACTGAACTGTACCTGCCGCGGAGGGTGCAGCGCTGCTTTCTAACAGCTTGAGCCTTTTGTCCTGACCTTTCCACCTTGAACCCCGAGAAAAGACCTGCCTCTCCCATTTCTCCCTGGCGGCCCGAGCTTGCCCGAATGTCACGAGATGCATAGTTGACCTTATTTTTCCCTCCAGCTAATTATGTATTTGTGAAGGAAGTGGATTTACCGCCTACTCATTCGTCTGCCTCCACCCACTAGATCATGAACTCCATGGGGACATGGAGCTTTGTCCGTGTGGCCCACTGTTGCACCCTTAACACAAACACCGTGCCGAAGCCACACCAGAGCTCAGAGCGGGATTGCCGAATGGACAGAACGTTATTTATTACTAATACCCCTCGGGGCCAACGTCACTGACATGATGCTCAGCTCGAGGAAAGGGAGCCTGGGGAGGAAGAACCTCATAGGTGGGCCGGCTGATCCTTGCCGCCTTGGACAGCTCGACACCAGACGAATACGAATCCCTGCTTCCCTGGCAAGAATCTGGGGAGGACTCAGTGAGCCAGGGGTGCGGAGTCCTGGAGGAGTCAGGAACTGAAGGTCTCCGGGACCAAATGGAGGGGTGAGCCCCGAACTGGGAAGCGACGCTCTTCTGGCCTCCGAGACTGCAGAGAAGGAAGTGAGGATGCCAGTGTGGTGGGCGTGGCGTCAAAGGGTACTTCTTACTATCCCCCGATCAGCGTCAGAGAACTGAGAGCAGAGGTTCTCTTCTTCCCCTCTGTGTCCCTAGTGCCGGCTCAATCGACGTCTGCTGGATGCGCACAGGAGACAGCGGGTGGGCTATTGGTCTGATCTCCTACAACAGTCCTTAATCGCTTGCGTCTTTGACCTTGCTCTTTAGGACCAGATCCCAATTGGAGTTTGAAAGGGCCAGTGTTACATGCGGCTATACCATGGGTGCCCAGAGGAACCGACTCTCTAGAGGGGAGCCTGGAGTGGACCATCTAGCAGCCCAGCACCACCAGCGCCAGCCAGCCAGGCCGCCTTCGCAGACCCTCACGCGGGGTCTTTTGAGCACCGACTTCACCTTTGCTTCCCAGAGCTCCTCCTTGCTCACCACCTAGCTGTCTTCCCTTGATGGCACAAGCCCGGCTTCAGCAAACTGCAACCTGTGGGCCAAATTCAACCTGCTGCCCATTTTTGTAAATACGTTTTTGTCAGAACAAAGCCATGCCTATTCATTTACGTATTTTCTGTGACGGCTTTCAGGGAACAGATGGCCAAACCGGGTAGTTACAACAGAAGTCCACGAAGCCTAAAACATTTCCTATCTGGCTTTTTCTAGAAGGCGGTGCTGACTCCTGGTCTAAACCATCCCTGGCATCATGAAACCTTAAAGATTTGGAGGATTTGGGCTTTGGGCACTACAGTTCTTATCTGATACAATTTTTTCCCCCTTGGATAAAAAGTCCATATTTTGGTATAGGTTAAAAGTGATTCATAAGCTCTTGGAACATTACAGAAAAGACCTTCAAGTCCAGCAAGTTCCACCCGATTATTCCTGTGCTTTTAGGGGTGCTCTAGGCTGCAGGACTGGTCTTCTGTATAAGTGGTTGTATGTGGCATGTTTTAGGGGTAGAAAGATGCCCTTTCCTCAAAATACTGCCTTAGGCACTTGTGAGTACACAGGATTCTGTCAGCAGGAGATATAACCTTCCACTGCACCAGCAGGATAAGGCTTGAAGGGTATCGTCTTCTGAGAAAGAAGCTAACGACTTAAGCCCTACGCTCGGAGAAACCAGCGGGCACCTTTCTGAGTAAGGTTTTGATGGGGGTGGGGGGCCGGCTGTGTGGCCGGGCTAGGGGATGGTACCAGTTGGTTCTTGGAAGCTAAAAGCAAATTCTAGTTTCTTCTTAGTTTGGTCTAGAGCTGAGCCTGCTTAATAACTACCCATCTGCTCAGAAAAATCCAGGTAGTGGACGGCCATCCTCATGGATAGAGGCAGTTTAGAAAAGCTCAGCTGCAGAAAGGCACCACTGATCACAGTGGCCCAGGCGGAAACTTGGGACCCCTCATTGCTTCCTCGCTCGCATCACGAGCCGCCTCTCGAAACACGAGACATTCCGGTTAGGCTGACCTTCCCAACGTATATATCCTGACACTTCTGTCATCTGGACCGTTACCCTGGTCCAGGCCACCATCCTCTCTCGCCTGATCTGTGGCAGCCCTTCTCACTCCATCCAGCAGTGGGAGCCGTCTGCAGGTCATAGGTCATGCCGCTCGCCTGTCCAAACCCTTTCGTGATATCCTGTCACACATGGAACAGAGTCAGAAGCCTCGCAGTGGCCTAGAGGCCCTACCTGATCTGGCCTCTGTTTTTCTGTCTCCTTCCTCCATCTGCCTCCACCATACTCACCTTTTAATACATTGAGCTCATTCCACCCCAGGGCCTTTGCGTTTGCTCTTCTCTCTGTCTAGGAAGCCCCCTCCCCCACATTCTATGTCCAGAGCTTGTCCCCTTACGTCATTCAATTCTCTGCTCAAATGTCACCTCCTTGGTACTATCCAATGTAAAGTATCTGCCTTGCCCTCAATCCCAGGCACACTCTCTCCCTTCCCTTCCTGAATTTTCTTCTGTAGCACTTATCATCGCTTGACATTATGTCATATGTTTATTTGTCTATTTATTCCTCTCCTGCTAGAATGGAGGCTCCACACGAGCGTGTCTGTTTCTGTTCAGAGCTGTAGGCCCAGTGCCTGGCCCAGGGCCTGGCACCTAATAGGTGCTCAGAAACTATTAGAGGAATAAGTGCACTCAGGTGCCAGGCTGGGCCCCTGACCCCTGTGTGAACGTCAAATAGAGTCCTCAAGGCCTGTACCTCACCTCAGCCACATGCTCTGGCCAAGCATCATAGCTTTTGGAAGAAAATATTGAAAACTGCCAGATTCTGTTAACATGATTTTAATTCTAGTCTGGACTATATTTTAATTGGATGTATTAGATGTATTAGTTATTCCTTTCATTATTTGGGTTGAGGGGAAGGCCAGATCTACCACTGTTTCGAGAAGAAAGAAAATCCCTACATATAGGCTAGGTGTTAGGTTTCTTTCTCTCTCTGTTTTTTTTTACATAATACTGTCATTTTGAAAGCTTTAAAATACCCTCCTCCACCCCAAAAGTCCTGGGCCCCCCTGAATTGGGCTCCCTGTGGACGGTGCACCCCAGGACAAAGAGTTATCCTGTTACCCTGTCTGTTTCAGTAAGCCCACACTGCTTCCCCCCTTCTCCGTGTCCCCCATGATATTTAGTCACCACCAGGAATTGTAACAGCAATGACAATAGCTAACGTTAGTTGAGCACTTACTATGTATACTTCTAAAACCTTCCTGTGGGCTATTTCATTGAATTAGCACAACGACCCAAGAACCAGGTACTAATTTATTCCCATTTTATAGATGAGAAGCATACTTCTCATGGAGATTGTGGCCCAGCTGGTAAGTGACAGAGGCAGGATTAAAAACCAGGTCGTTTGGATCCAGAGCCCATCTTAATTTTGCCTTTTTAACTGGAGTATGATCATCTCAAGAACAAAGGGCTATTTTAGGATCACCTGATTGGCTTGGAGTTACAGAAGCATCTTAGAAAACATCATGTGAACCTGTGTACTTTTCTAGATAGAAAGTTGTCCTTTGTCTCTTATTTCACTGAGAAAAATAGGGACTGCTGGGTGGGCCCCTCGGTTCCATTTGCCCCACATCCTCACACTCATCGCCATGTGTGCTTACCCTCACTTCCTTCTCTGTGGTCCCAGAGGAGGGGCGTTTCCCTGTTCAAGGCTTGCCCTCCATTTGGTTCTGGAGTCCGTCCACTCCTGCCTCCTCAGGGGGTTTACCCCGTGACTTATTCCCCCAGCCCGTGTCTTTGCCTTGCATTGACTTCTCAGCAGTGGATGAACACATATGTGGACCTCTTTGCTCCTAAGAAAATAAATAACCCCCTCCCCATACGATTCTCTTCCATCTCCTTCATTCCATAGCCAAGCTTCCTGGAAGAGTTTACAATTTTTTTGTTCAAGAAGTCTCTACGCCCAACGTGGGGCTTGAACCATGACCCTGAGATTAAGAGTTGCACGCTCCACCTACTGAGCCAGCCAGGTGCCCCAAGCTTACATTTTTTTCTGCACCCTTTTTCTTCCTTGCTGTTCATTCTGGAACCCACTGTGCTCTGCTGTCAACACTCACCGTGTCATTGGAATGTCCAAGACGTCAGGGACCTCTTGGTAGCTAATCTGATGAACGCGTTTTCAGCCCTTACTTGACCTGCTTCCACTCTTTGAAACTCTTCTTGGCTTCCATGAGTCTATCCTTCTCTGATTTCCTGTCTCTTCCCTGGCTTCTCCTGCCCAGGACACTTCATGGGTGGCTCCTCTGGACCCTTCCATATGTTGGGATTCCCCAAAGTTTCTGTCCTTGCTCTATTACCCGCTGACTCTAAACCCTTTTGCTGGCTCATCTCATCCTTTGTTTGGTTTCATTGGTCACCAGTGAGCTGATGATTCTCACATATATATTCTGTTCTCTATTCTGGATTTCAGGTCAGAACATCCAAAGACCTACTGGGCGACAGGGGCCCCTCCCACTCAACATGCTCACGGTGGGATAAGGTTCTCCCCTAAGCTCCTCACTGCCCTTCCTCTAAGTGTCCGTCTCAGGGAAGGCCCCAGAGCGGCCTAAGCCAATTTTTGTTGGTTATTTTCCACATCTTATTTATTCACTGATTTTTCTCAATAAATATTTATTGAGTCTTTTTCTGTGTCAGGCCTTGAGCTCATTTCTGAAGAATCAGACATGTTCTTTGCTCTCATAGACCTTACTGTCTGTCAGAGAAGACACATGTTAAATATACAAGTCTATTAATTACGTAGAATTGTGCCAGAAGTCATGAAGGGCGTACAAGGAAGCTTTGGAGGGTCAAGATCAGTCTGGGTTCTATTGCCTCTACTTCTAAATGGTTCCTTCTGACCTGTTTAGACTGCTTCATCCTCATGGCTGATATAGGCTGCCTTCCTCTTACCTGGATGCCTGTGTAGCCCCTAGCCTTGCATCCAGGCTCACCTGCCTCCTAGGGCTTCTCAGGACACACTGCCTGTTCCCCAGAAAACCCTTCAAAGGCCCTTCATGGCCAGATCCCAGTTTCTCTTTCTAGCCACATCCACACTCTGCTGGATTACCTCCAGGCTGGAGAGCGCCTCTCTTCTAGAGGTAAGGGAACCGAGGCTGGCTGGCCTTGCAATACTGCCTTCCAGAGGCCGGAGTGGCATTGGGTGACCGGACCTGTGGGCATTCTGAGCTTGAAGGGATTTTGGATCACCTCCTTTCAGGGATCTCAAGTGGCTGAACTCAAGAATGTGTGAGAATCACTCAGGCTCCTTCCTACACCACACGTGCTTGCCACCTCATCTCTTCTTGGCTTTTTTGGGTGGTTTAGGGATCGCTGACCCAGATGCCCCCCTTCCAGCCCCCTCATTGCCCTTATGAGGCTGCTCCTCCGGCTCTCAGCAGGGTGTTTGTGAGAAGGTAGGAGAGATGGGCTGGCAGAGCAGTTGATGGCCTTGGAAATGTCTGCTGCCCAGCTGTTCCTGTTCTGGGCGTCTGGTCTTTGCAGCAATTTTTCTGATGGAGGAGATGGGTTAGCATTAATGGTAGAAGAGTGTGAGGACCTGAATTCATTCTGGAAATCTAAGTCTTGGCACAGCTGTAGATGACTTTGTACTTGGTGGGTTGAAATGGGGCCATTATCCTATTACAGCAGCCTTGAATACAGGATGAAGTAGCCTTGGAATGAAACTAAGATGTTCTCTGCTCAAAATGCCCTCGAGATGACGTGGACTTGAAATAGCACATGACCCAGCCCATCTGCTCCCTGCAGATGTCTCTCACTGGCTTGGTCCCCCTTCCTCTACAACACTTCTGCCCAGACTCCTCTTTGATTTGTGGGCCCCACCACCGGGTCACCCAGGACTGCTTAAAGACTATAATTTAAGAGCTGGACACAGAGGGACAGTGTCCCCAGACTACCCCTACTTCTATGCCTGGTAGTCTGTTCTTTTCTGAATTCCCCTTTTGTTCTCTGTCACATTGCAAATGCCCCTTGAGGGAAGGATGTCAGAACATTATTAGCCACTAACATCTCAGTGCAAAGCAATTTATTCACCAGCGGGGGTAACTGCTATAGATCTAGAACACAAGCCATTGTCATAGAGTTTCTCAAAATAGGGCCTAGAGATTTGCACTGTCCGAAACTAGAATCTCTGTACATGGGGTCTAGGGTTCTAAATTTCATTGGAGTTTGAGAACACTGGTTGAGCAGGCCAGGTCTGGGAGAATAGACCAGGGCAAGGCATAGTTCTAGTCAAGTAGACGGTGCTTAAGAGAGGAGGTGGGACAGCTCGAGAGTTCAAGGCTGCCTGCTTACTAATTACATGCACATCCTAATGATGTGACTGTAGCCTACGTCTCCAGGGATGCCTCCACCTCAGCACTGACCCATTGCATTGCCCATCTGGGACCCTGTCTGCTGATCACGGCTTTCCTACATTAACATGCACCTTATCTTTCTATTTAGGTCTGTAGACTACCTGTTAAAAGGGGCTTTAGAGAGTATCTAATCCTACTCTCTTTTTATTTCAAAGACAGGTGAGTCTCAGAGGGAAAGTGACTTGCCCCAAATCACACAGTGGCATCACAGGGACCAGGACAGGACTTTCTGGCTTTCAATTGCATCTTCTTTCATATCCCAAGGTTGTCTTATTAGACAGGAATTCTTGACTTCTTTTCTCTGTGATGAAAGCACCCAACATTATCATAGAATGTTGGGCATATACTGAACATACAACAAATGTTTCAGATTGGAGTGGACTGTGATGTGTCTCAGAGTAAGGCGACATCATGGCATGGGGCAAAACTCTGAATCTGGATGTTAGGAGATCTCCATGCCGGGCTTGGCTCTCTAGTCACTTACCTGTGAGGAGGCTAGATTCTAAAGCTTTAGCGTTAGCATCTTTTATTAAAGGGCTGCCCTGACCAATATGGTGGCCAGTGGCCATTCATGTGGCTATTTACAAGATGTAAAAGGATATAAAATTAAAAATTCAGTTCCTCTGTTGCAATAGCCCAATTAAGACTCAATAGCTACATATGGCTAGTGGCTACTGCATTGGACAACACAGATATAAACCATTTCTACTGCTGCAGAGACTTGTTGGGCAGTGCTGGACCAGGCTTTGGAAGAAGAGGGGATGAAGGTCAGGTTCCTTATGTCCAGGAGCTTAGAGTTGTGTGAGTTTTTGAGAGCATCTTCAGAGGCATTCGACCCTGTCCTACTAGGCAGCTCTATCCTGGGAAGAGCTCAATTGTCACTCTCACCTTCAAATAGCATTAATGACTGGAAAATTACAGTTCCAGCCAGGAATTAGTCTCCTATCTGCTGACCTAGGCCAAATAGAAAATGGAATCTGTGGATCTGTTTACCTCTGCATTGATCGGAGCATCCTGGAAACCAGCACATTACCACCCACCTCCATTTCTGCCGTGACTTTCATGTTCGCAAAGTGAGTATGTGAACTCTTTGAGGACTTAATAGCCTTTAGTGCATCTGCTGAGTATATCATTAGAGGGCTTCTTTTGACGAAAACCTTTTGAAAATGGAATTGAACCTTTTGCCAATATGGGAAAATTTTTATTGATAATGAAATAGATGGATAAAAGATTTAACTTTCCCTACATCTCCTTTGTGGCAGGTGAATTTAGCCAAGATGCACCATAGGGGAAGGACATATTACGGCCTTCATAATTTTTGTTTTAAGATCTCTCCATTTCTTTGCTGGACCTTGGCTTCCTTCAAGGTTCCCCACTGCTGCAGAACTAATCTTAGCTAATTGTATTTCTCAAGAATTCAATTCTGCCTCCAAGAGCTGATAAAGGCTTGGGGCACCAGTATTATTGAGCTCTGGAGTTCATATATTTTTGCAGGGTCCTCTTCAAGATTGGGGTACTTTTTGAGATCCCAAAGGGTAAATCTCTAATGGTTCATTTTAGCTCAGTGGTAGGCACTGGATGGGAGCCGAGGTATTGCTTAGTCCTCTTCAGATAACAAAATCACACCATGTAGGTGTCTTCTTGCTTTCAAGGCCATGTCTGCCCCACAGTTGGACCTCCTTGCCCTCATCCCTTGCAGGCTGTCTGCATGTCCACACCTGTTTCCAGAAGTGGGTGCTTGTCTTTAGGTAGAAGTTCAGTTCCAGACTGAGGTGACTTAGAAAGAACCACTTGGCTACTACTGGCTCAGCACTGAGACTTATGGTCCCGGCTGAGACCAAGCCTTGATTTGGGCTTCTGGTTTTGTCCCCCAGGGTGTGAACTCCTGTGTTCATAACTTGTCTAATACCCAACTCCCTCTAAGATTCCCTCTGTCCCATTTTCCCAGGGATCAGAGTCCTGGGACCTTCTACATCCTATATATATCCCCACATACATCCCTACAGTCCTGTCTCCTGGACAGGAGTGCTCAGCCTTCTTATTCCATGTGTGCTCAGCCTTCCTGAAGCCCACTGCTTATCCTGGGGTCACCTGACTGATGTCTGTACTCTCTTAAGTACCCTGTATCTTTCCCACGTCTGCCAACCATTCACTTATTGAATGCTTTTGGTGTGCAAGACTTACTGCTAATGGCAGTTTGTAAGTGTTCTCATCTCCACAGCCTACATAGGTTCGTTCTATTATTATACCTGTCTGAAAGATGAAGTTGAAGTTCAGAGAGGTTAAGTAACTTCTCTGATATCCTATAAATAGCAAGTGGCAAAGCTAAGGTTATAATCCAGGTCTGTTTCACTCCAGCTGGAGCTCTTTAACACCAGGCTCCCCTGCCTGCATGGTGGCTGTCCTTCCCCATCTGCAGCCGAGGCTGTCCCAAGTGCCTGCTCTGCCTCGTAGGCACATGGCGGTCTCTTTTGTCCTGCTCTGTCCAGTTTGGTTAGTTCTGCTGCCCCTGACTGGGCCATGGGACATATATGGTGTAGATGCTCCAGGCTTCTTGGCTGGTTCCCTCCCATGAGCACTTGTTTGGCACCTATAGGACTCAATAAAGATTTAAATGGGTGAATGGATGAACTGAGTGGTGGTAGCATGGAAGTTCCTTTCTTCACTGCCTTGCTTTTTTAAGGGTTCTATACTTTGCCATTCTTCTGTCATCCTGACCTTAATTCTGCACCACAGGTAAAATCACCCAGTACTAACATTCAGTATCTTCCTGGGTCTAAAATGAAACCCATCTTCAGTTTGGATCCTTTTCTACAAATAACCAAGTTACTCAGCTCATCACTTCAGAGAGAATCTTCTTATATCCTGCACTGTGGGCACATGGGGAGAGAGGAGTACACTCCATTTTAGAACATGCCAAAGATCACCTTTTGATATCAAGTGTGGTATAATAGGTAGCGCTAAGCTTGAGCATTCATCATGAGTATTTCTCAATAACGAAGATATTTCTACTTGAGACATGAATCATTTGAGTCACATGAAATAAGTATCTTCCATTATGTTGAGGTCTGGCTAAAGGCCAAGAAAAGCATCTCATGAATTCTACTGTATGTGTGTTCAGTTTCATGTGAATGTGTGTGCCTCTTCAAGTGTGGCTGTGGATCTGCACATTGGTGTATGTATGTGTGTTGTATATATGAAGTATGTGGGTGATTGTGTATGTGAGTAGATGTGTATTTATGTTTTTATGGTGTGTGCATGTGGGCACATCGTGATTCTTGTATGTATGTGGGTATATGTGTGTGTATTTGCACATGGGTTTATGTGTTTGTCACGGGATGTATGCATGTGTATGTGTGGGAAGAGAGAACCAGACTGAGATGCAAAGGTAGCAAGGTTAGGCTCTTTCTTTCGGAATTTGGGTGGGTTGTGATGAACTTGGATTTGTGAGGTGAACACAGGCATATGATGAGTTTATGATGGTTAGAACTCCCCATCCAGTGGAAATGATCTTGGGTGAATTCATGTGTAGTCAGATAGAAAATAAAGCTGTAATTTAGATGCTGTGGCCGCATGCATATACCATGACTTATATTTACAATTAAACTGACTTATAGGACCTTAGTTATCATATAATTAGGGAATTTAAGATATAGTAGTCTCATGAAAAATGACCTGACTCAGGAGGTTCAAATCATTTTTGGGGGGCCATTTACTAGCTGTGTGATTTGGGGCCAGTCTATTTTCTTATCCGTATGATAGGATTAAAATGATCAATCCTAGCCTCTTCCATTGGCCTAGGGCACAAAATTTAAGGGTCAGTATGACACTCAAAGAAAATGAGACAGCATGTGTGAAAAACTCTAGCAGCTTCAAACATCTCTACAAAGATCAATTCCTCTATGGCTGGCCTTGGGCTCATTAGTGTTTTTAAGAGATAAGAATTGTTAGCCAGGGCCACGAGCCCACAGTTCTGCATGAAGTGGCCTGGGTGGGTTTCTCTAGGCCACCAAAAACAGCAGAGGGAGATGTGCAGATTAGCAGTTGTTGTGGAGGGGGGGGGGGCTCACAAAAGACAGACTCTTTGTTCATGAAGAGCTTATGAGCTTGACAGGATAGCTACCCACTTCTGATGGTTTTGAAAACATGCAGTGAAACAGATCCGGTCTACAGTCCTATTCAACCCCAGAATGAAGTGAGTCAAGGGGTCCAATGTAGTCAGCCTGAAAATTCTGAGAAGAGACAACTCCATAAGCAGAATTTTGATTAAGGGAGATTCGAGGGCAGGTGAAGTAGGAGGCTTAGGGGCTGGGGAGGACGCCAAGCTACATCTCCCTTTTCAGCTAGGGTTGAGGTTCTCCTGGCCACGTGGTGGGCCCTGCTCAGGGAAAATATACACATATGGTGGGGAGGGGCGAAAGAAGATGAAGCTTCTTCACAGGCTGGTTACATGAACCTTGACAGGAGAATCCCATGTAAAAGCCACATTCGATGCACGAGAATAATCAATCATGGCCCTTTGCCAGAGAGCTTTCTAGAAAGCACCACAGCACCAGTCACTGAGAAAAGTAGAAGACATTCTCATAGAGAAATAAGGCAACCTACCCAAGATAACTGCTCCTCTATCCTTTTATGATTGGTGATCTTAAGAAGATGGTCTGATGGAGTTCCTTCCTTTCAATTTATTCTAACACGGATTAAAGTACCTCTCAGCATCGCCAGGTGCCTAGGGCACAAAATGTGAGGAGCCGCCCACTCTTTGGGCCTCCCTCAGTTTTGCTCACTTGCCTCACCAGAGCCAGGCCTTGCCCGGAAGACATGTTAAGACCCTCCCATTGGAAGGGAGGCCATGAGCGCTGCCACCACTCAGCTCCCTCTCCCCCCAAATCCCCTTGAAACTTAACATTTTGGCTAGGGATCTTTCTGGAATATTGCCACCTGGGCCAGAAGCGTCAGCAGGTGCAGGTGCCTGAAAGTCTTTTCAAGAACAAACACTCAGGGGAGGGAGAGAAGACATGGTTTTGATAGGGTTTGAATCCAAAGTCCAATCTTGCCAGATCACCTCAGTGGCCCCTGGCTTTCTGTGAGGAGTCAGTTCACAGTTACCTGAAGTTCTGACTTCCTGAGCGCAGGTGGTGTTGGAGTGGGATGATTGGAGGATGAGGATGGGACAGTAAAGTCACTGAATAGAAGAGGGGATTAGACACGGGGGGGCCCCAGGGACCATGGCAGAGGGCTGGCGACAGTGGAGAGAGTTGTAGCATCTGGCTTGGAAATCTGCCAGGTAAGACTTCAGAATCTGCCTGGGAGAGTGGATTCTCCCTGCTGGACACAGTGGGCACCAGTGACCCCTTCTTCAGGGATTCATGCCACTCTCTCCTACCTTAGAGGGTTAGCATCTTGAAGAAAAAGGGGCCATCAAAAGCCTTCTCCTCTGCCTTCTCTCCACCCCCTCTCTCATTGCTGGGGAGCTCCTGGCCCCTCCCCCTCTCCCTATTACACTTTCTCTTCTGTGCTTCATACTCTTGGATTTTCTACTGCCTCTGCATGTCTGAATTTACTTTCAGATCCTGGGAAAATTCAGTCACTGAATCAAACAGATTAAAATAGGCCACCAATGGAATACAGCGCCCCTGTATTACTTTGTTACCATGCAGTTATGGAAGTCAGTCATTTCCACACACACCATTTTAGGTTGACAGGACAGCTCCATTAGGCAATATCATTGTCCCCACTTGATGGATCAGGAAACTGAGGCTCAGAGAAGTTGTCTTTCCCAAGGGCAGCCAACTAGTAAGTCTGAGCTTAGGACCAGAAAACTCAGCTCTTTGGGTTCCCACTCTAGAACTTTTTCTCCTGACCCCACTGCCTCTCCAGGCAACCCCAGGATAGATAGAGTCTGTGGGGCAACAAGCATGTTTTCAATCAGCTTAACCCAGACTCACTGTCCCATCCCGACCATCTCTTGAGTTTCCCTTTTCTGCAACCAATTCCTCCTACTGTGTCACGTCCTCGCCCCCACACCCAACCAAACCCTCACCTGGATGGTTCAGATGGGACACTATTAAGTAGATGGTGAAGTCCAGGAACGAGCAGTTGCACACCCACGGGTTCCCACTCAGATACAGGGTCTGTAGTGTTATGAGGCTATAGAAGGCGGCATGGTCCAAGGTCTGCAAGCCGGTGTTTCTGAGGTCCAAGTACCTCAGAGAGCTGGTGTTGGCAAAGGTGTACTTGTTAAGAGATAACAGGTGAGGGTTATTGGAGAGGTTCAGCTGCACCAGGTTGCTGAGCACGGAGAAACTGTATGGGGAGATCAAGGTTAGGTTGTTGAAGCTGAGATCAAGGTAGATGAGTTTGAAGACCCCGATGAAGGTATAATCCATCACCTCGCGAATCAGGTTATGCCGACAGTCCAAGTAAACAAGGTCACTGAGGAGTCCCAGAGTCATCGCTGGCAAAAAAGTGATGCCGTTATCATTCAGGTACAGCCTCCGGGTGTTCAGGGGTATGTCTGGGGGGTACTCGGTTAACTGGATCCCTGTGCAGATCACTTCCTGGTCTTGACACTGACAATTATCTGGACACTTAGACCCCGATACCAGTCCCATTCCAAAGGAAAAGAGTAACCACCCGGGCCCAGGGCCTGAAGCAAGGGACATAGTAAGAAACCGCAACTACCCTCCTTCCGCCTTGCTGCGGGCGCTGTCCCTCTGGTCAGAAGGCTGCTGAGGGGCGGGGTGGAGGGGGGGAGGGGCGCTGGAAAGAACTGTAACACTCTAGCTTTGTACAAAGCAATTTTCCATTACAGGAGAACAGAACAGAAGTTGAAACGCGAGGCCCAATGCCCCGCCGCCCGGCTGGGTGGCTCTGCAGCTTGCTCACTCCCGGGCTGCTGCTGGAGGCTTGCCCGCTTGGCGGCTTTGAAAGGTCTCACCCTTTCCCTGCGTTTGCAAGTGAAGGGGAGCCAGGGGAGAGCCACATGACAATGAGGTTGCCAGTTGACACCTTTGTGATGTCAGCAGCCTCAGGAGACTGCCTGGCTGAGGGAGGGAGAGTCCTGCCTCTCCTTCTGGGTGGTGTGGGGGTGTTTTGTGTGTCTCGGGTAAGCTGGCTGTCCCGGGGGTGGGGGCTGGGTATCAGGCCCCTGAAGCGTGGGGGCGGGGGGCTGCGCATGGGTTCACGGTGTGTGTGGTGTGTGTGCGTGTGTGTGTGTGTGTGTGTACCAGCTCCCCAGGGAGGGGTGGCAGAGGATTAGGCTAGGGGTCCAGGCTAAGAGGGACCTTGGCAGTCTCCAGCCCAGCCCCCTTCTTTACTGATGAGCAAAGTAACTTGTTTAAGGTCAGTTCTCAGAATGGGTCTTTTCCTTGGGGAGCGGATTCGGGTGGGTGCCAGTTTTTGGTAGGATGGGAAAGAGGGAGCCTCCTTTGAATGAGGAAAGGGAATTCCTCTGATAAGGTGGTGCCCTTAAGACTTCATTCCTAGTGCGCGTACAACCCTTTCTGCAATATATGTGTGGAATGTATTTTGGAATATATGTGTGTTAGTATTTTAAAAAACCTTTAGAGCAAATACAAGCTACTTCCCTTAACACAAAACTCAAATGTATAAGAAAATATCTGAGTGCAAGGATATGAACTACTTCTTACCATTACCATTCTCCTGGGACTTCTAAAGTAGCCAGTGCCTCTCTAGCGCTTCTTGTGGGAGTTTATATTCATTAACTATTTGAGGAATGATGGGAAAGGGGGTCTTTTGGAGGAAAAGATCGAGTCTGGAAGCTGACCAGTCAGGACACATCGTCTGCTCTATGGAGGAAGGCACATTGGGCAGAAATGAAGAAAAAGCACGTCAGGAATGAAAATTGATCTTTTGGGGGAAAATAGGATTTCGTATATAACCTAGCGGTGAATATTAATAAAACAATGCCACCGCCAAGGTTCCATAGTGTAGTGGTTATCACATCTGCTTTACACGCAGAAGGTCCTGGGTTCGAGCTTCAGTGGAACCATGGGTGGAAAGTCCCCTCTTTACTTGTGGGGATGAGCCCTGGGTGTTATATGTAAACCAACTTGACAATAAACTATTTAAGGAAGGAAAAAATACCCAAAACCAAACCAACAAACAAAAAACCAATGCCACCTATATTTAGCTTAGCATCGTGCCTGGCACCTGGTATGTAATAAATATTTACTGAATGAATGATGCGTGAATGTCTCTGATGGTTTGGGCCCCTTTCGTGTTTCTCTGCCAAGAGAGAAATTAATAAACTCAAGTGGATTTGTGGCTGGTTAGCTAATGCTTGATTATGTTTACTTACTCAGCATTCCTAGGGTGACTGGCCGTGAATTAAGATGATGACTTAGGAGTGTTTACCAAATTGAAAGTGACCTTATTTAAGTAGAATTTCAAACACTTAAAATAATGACCCGAAGCATAGTTGTACTAATTGAAGCAGGATTTTATTGATGGTGAAACCATCCTTTCCTTATAATTAAAAAAAAAAAAAGTTCCTTGCTAGACTTTACATGATTGCCTGGGAGAGGACTTCCACCTGTGAAGGCTATGGGGAAGAATTAATTTCCAGAGCGATAGCTTCCGTTGGGGGCCAGTTCAAGTCGAGGGTGTGGTTTGGAGGGGGTGTGGTAGGGGTGCCACATTCCTTCCCAGTGCACTGGGTTTGGTGTCTGTTTACTTTTTTTTTTTTTTTAAGTTTATTCATTTATTTTTAGGGGTGGAGAGAGCATGAGTGGGGGAGGGGCAGAGAGCCAGGGAGAGCGAGAATCCCAAGCAGGCTCCACACTGTCAGCATAGAGCCCCAGACAGGGCTCCAACTCACGAACCATGAGATGGTGACCTGAGCTGAAACCCAGAGCTGGTAGCTTAAACCCTGAGCCCCCCAGGCGCCCCTATCTGTTTCCTTTTGATGAGAGATGATCGCTGACTGGTTTGCCAAAGCTTGTGGAGTGAGTTTTCTGACTTTCCACCTTTTATGCCTCTCTCCTTCTTTCTCACTCTTTCTTTTTAAGAAGAGCCAGTGTGTCCAGGTTTCTGCATTTAACTTCTGGCCTCCTGATGTGGATACACTTTTTCAAGACCAAAGCCTTGGGCTCAGGCTTAGTCTTTCGGCCATATGATTGCAAGTGCTCTGACTTGGAAAAGTCTCGGACAAATAAGTGCATTAAAAGTTATTAGGGACCTCAGCCTGCTCTCTCTCCCCAGGGCATTGCCATTTTCACAAAGCCTCACAGTCCATCGGCCTGGGGTAGCTGTGCATTTTGTGGTCCTGAAGTCTGCATACCCGTAGGCTGGTTTCAGCTCTGCCGGGTTAGACCAGGTCCCTAGAATGTGTTCCTCATCTTGAGACTGAGTAAATATTTGTTAAATAGAGAATGAGTGGACGAGACAAGGAATAGAGAATGTAGCCGTTCCCAACTACCTGATCTCCGAACCTTTAAAACAATTGATCTTCAAGGAACATCTACGAGACTCTTACTTCAGGGATCCGGCTTTGGGAAGTTCTGGACTAGTGCTGTCTGCCCTTGGCAGAGTTGCTTAATGTCTCTGGGCTTTATGTTTTCTCATCTATCTATCTATATATGTTTTTAAATAGTTTATTGTCAAGTCAGTTTCCATATAACACCCAGTGCTCATCCCCACAAGTGCCCTCCTCCATGCCCATCACCCCTTTTCTCATCTATATATTGAGGGAGGTGAACGAGAGGAGTTCCAGCTCTCCTTAGGACTTCTAAATTCCTACATGCTGGGAAGGTTTCTGGTGGCACAGTGAGCCACTAGGGGAGGGCCAAGAGAAGAGCCTTCCTATTCCATCTGATGACCCCGTCTGGCCCCCACATTCTGCGGAAATAGAATCTGCCACCTCCAGCTTCAGAAGCAGCTGGGTTGCCCTTAGCATGTATACAGCTGTCCGATGAGCCCACCTCTGCCCCTGGGGTGGCCGGGGCGGCTGTCCCTCCTGTAGCACAGGTGGGTATCGGGTGAGCACACTGAGGAACACCTGGTATCAATACATACTCACTAGCCGAGGCTGCTCTTGGGCCAGCTCCTAATTTTAGCTGCATCTGGCAGAGACACCACCTTCCCCACTTAGCGATCCCTTTCAAGTGTCAGTGTGCCTCCCCACACACTCTTGTGATCCAAAAGACAGGTGGGCACAGTCCTTGATGTTGTAAAAGGCCGAGGTGGGGTAGAGCAGAGTGGACCCAGCCGGGACCTTTGGCTTCCATCCCCTCCCAGGGCCCTGATTTCCTTTCTGTAGAAAAGGCAGGATGCTCTCTGAGCACCCACCCAAATGTTAAGTTCCGTGAAGCCCCAGTCTGTGCAAGGGCAGGACAGATGCTCGGAACCTTAAGACCTGAGCACGAGGGACAGATTCCAGTGACTGTCCGGCACCTGGCACAGTGTAAGCATTCCGTAAATGTGAGCCACTGCCTGTTCCATCCGGTGCGCGGACAGGGGCAATATCATTTCGGCAGACTTGTAACTGTTTGGAAGAAAAATAGGAAGAAATGCCGGTGCCATTTTATTCAGTTAAGACTGCTCATGTGTTCAACTCCGGACTCTCCGTGGGGTTAGCATCCCAGGGGCATAGAAGTCAGTTCTCTGTTCTGCTTTCTGGGCCAGGAATTCAGTGGGTGCTGGTCTAGAGAATGTCAGGATGCCGAGGATTTTGATGTTGGAGTGCTTATGGCGTCCAGGTCACTCCAGATTTCTGACACCGCTTGTGTCCTGTGGGACTGATTGATGATGAAAAGGAAGGGCGGCCTGGAAGAGAAAAGAAGTCCTAGTATATGCCAGGAAGGCTGGGCCTCAGGGCCAAATATGTCTGTCTGTCTGTCTGTCTATCTATCTACCTATTTATCCTCTATCTATCTATCAATCATCTCTATCATCTATCATATCTATTATCATCTATCTACCATCTGTCATCTATATCTATATCATCTATTCATCTATTATCTCTATCCATCTACCTATCATCTATATCTATCTATCATCTATCTGTCTATCATCTATCCACCTATCATATCTATTTATCTATCATCTAACATTTATATCTATCTATGTATTATGAATTATCTATGTATCTATCATATCTATCTATCATCTATGTATCTGTCATATCTATCACCTACCTATCTATCTATCATCTCTATCATATCTATTTGTCTATCATCTATCTATCTATCTATCTATCTATCTATCTATCTATCTGTGAGTCTTGGGTCTGTTTCTGGTACCAGCTGGCATGAACTATTTTTGTCTTTCTCCTTCAGGTTGCCTGAGTCCCCGCCAGGAGTTTGGACCCTTACAGAGTGCAGGCCAGAGGGAATCACTCCAGTTGCTCTGTTCTCTAGGGATGGCTTTGTTTTCAGGCTCCCTCTACATTATACATTTCTGTAGCCTTCATTATCTAGAGGAATCTAAAGGAAGCCTTGAAATTGCAGGGGATTGGATCATCTTCTCAGCTTATAACAGACTTATGTACTAATGGCTGAGGCTAGGCTTGTGTGTAGTGGTCATTATGCCTGAAACCCACACTGCGACTTTGTCTGAACCCATTGATTTGGGAGGAGAATGTGCGAGAGACAACTGTGGTATGGTATGAGCTTCGGAAGGAGAAGACTCTTTGCCGAGTGACTTTGGGCAAACACTTCAGCTTCTATGGACGTGTTTCCTATTTGATAAAATAGGGATGCCAAATAATGAGTCTCAAGGATTCCTATGAAGATTGAATGTCGTTTAATATAACACACCATCTACCCTTGACTATTCATTCCACCAGGCATGCAATTCTCCCAGCAATTCAGTGAGTCATGTGGCACGACCCCATCTT
The DNA here is from genome assembly GCF_008692635.1 of Crocuta crocuta. Classification (NCBI taxonomy): domain Eukaryota; kingdom Metazoa; phylum Chordata; class Mammalia; order Carnivora; family Hyaenidae; genus Crocuta; species Crocuta crocuta. The sequence continues at coordinate 468,496 of NW_027529438.1, forward strand.
ATAAATGAAGAAAAAGAAGCTGTAAGAGGGGCCATTCATCCAAGGTTACAGAGCTGATGAGTGATGAAGGCAAGATTTGGTCCAGAAAGTTTTACTCCTGAGTGCAAGGTCTTCGTTACTAAGCTATACCATGAGCACTTAGGCAAATGCCTCAAAATGCTCATTATTGTTTTTACAGGCTCCATGGAATACGTGTACGATAAAAGTGCCCCTCTGAAGCACTGAATGGTACATTAACTCCAGACCAGATCAAACCACTGTTGTTCTGTGATCTATTTACACTTTGGGGTTCCTTGTCTTTCAGAAGCCTCACAATATTTTTCAGCTTTAAAGGCTTACTTTAACCTTTGAGATTGTTTTGTATAGTTTTCTTCCTTTTGCTGGCGAGGAAGCTAAAAGGAAAAACAACTTTCCTAAGCTCAAAGAATGAGTGGCACAGTCGGCAAGAGTTGATTTGTTGATGCCTGAGGTGACCCAGATTTCTGGAAGGGGGAATTCCTTCTGGATCATCTGGATCATCCTCTATCCATTGGGTTGACCACTGGGCATTTCATTCTCTATCAAAGCCCCAGAAGGTGCAGAACCTCTATAGTGGAAATCTCTCCATAATCCAGTGTGGCTCTCCACCCCCAGCCTGCCCTTCAGAACAATCTTTGATACCGAAATTCAGAAGCAGCGGAAGCCTCTGGCAGTCTCTCAGGGGGGAACCCATACCTCACAGAGGCTCTGGGAGGTTAGGAGGAGGACTCAGGGAAACAGTCCTGTCTCTCCTTCATCATTCCTTGTAGACAGATTTTCAAGAAAATATGTCACATGGGAGGTAGAAACTTGGAGCGCAAGCACCACGGCAAGGTGAAGGGTGTCCCCCAGGGTGTCACGTAGAGGGGCCAAGTTGGCATCTGGCGTAGAAATTGGAAAGGAGAGCGTGAATCCTGAGAGAGGCTGGTGAGAAGGTCTCAAAGTCTCAGAGTTTTCCCAGCACCTTTGAAAGGCTCCTGGTTGTTGCAGTGTTTTTATTTTAATGTTTTATTTATTTTTGAGAAAGCACAAGCCAGGAAAGGGCAGGGGGGCGGGCAGAGGATCAGATGTGGGCTCTGCGCTGACAGCAGCGAACCCGATGCAAGGCTTGAGCTTATGAACCGTGAGGTCATGACCTGAGCTGACGTTGGACGCTCAACTGACTGAGCCACCTAGGTGCTTGGGCTCTTGGGTTTTTGGAAGGGCTGCTGTCAGAGGTAAACAGAGTCATATGTGTGTATCATCAGGATACTCCCAGAAGCACAAATGGGTGGAGGGCCACGCAGCTCCTGGGAAGAAAGCTTACTCTGCTGTGGGTCTTACAAGGAGCATCCGTACTTCTCATCAGAGCCCACAAGCTCACTCCCCCGGCAGGGCCCTCCCAGTGCCTACTTCCTGGGCAGACTGAAGAGGCCATCTCTAAGGCCTGGCCAGGGTCCCAGTGGTGCCAAGCAGGAGAAAGGCAGGTGGCTGAGCAGGACTGGCTAACGTTGTGATAAATGCTTTGGCTTCTGTCTCCAGGCTGACCTTCAACCTGAGCCCTTCCTTCCCCACAAGACCCCAAGTGTCCAAGTATTGGAGGCAGGATCTCTAACCTATGTGGGGCTCAAATAGCCCCTACTTCCTGGACCACGCTGTCTCCCTTCCTGGAGAGCTTGCGTCGGATCAGTGTCTTTCTACTCCCCAAACCAGAGAGAATGGAAAGGTCAGAAAAACCTCAGGGAAAATCCTGCTGCACGTGGCTTGCTGTGTCATTTGGCCACTCGCCTTCACCCCTGTCTCAGAGAGAACCCAGCTTACAGCCGCCACGCTTGTGTGCAAAACTGGGCCATGTCGGGTTCTCTCGGAGATGGATTCTTTGCTGTTTCCCTAGTAACAGAATTATTAAAGTTCCAGCCTCGGGAGTATTTGTGCCTGGTGAGGTAATGTCTGTCGCATGCAGCCTTTTCATTCCCACCCCCACCCCTCGCCTCAGGCCCCCTGTACCTCACCCCTAGACTGATGGACTGGGGTCCTCCTTGGCCTCCATGCTGCCTGCCCACCCTCCCCGCCAGGGCGGCTCTCAGATTAGCAACCCCCTTTCTCAGGCGCAGGGACTCTGTGTTGGCCAAATTCCCCATCGGCCCGGCATTCTGAGGGCCCCCATAGTGGTCCATACCACCTTCTGAAAACCCACGGTGTTTTCTGGGCTTGAGTAGAGCGGGCTGTGGTTGTAGACAGTGACAGGGAGCCGCAGGGAGAAGGCACCGGGCTAAGACAGTGACTGGTTCATTGGGAGGCAATACAGTGTAATGTTTCAGCATCTGGGCTTTGAGATAAACGGTCTTTAAAATGTGAGCTCTCTCACGAAATAGCTGCGTGACCTTGGGCAAGATTCTTTTTTTAAAAAAATTTTTTGAATGTTTATTTTCGATGGAGAGAGAGAGAGAGAGAGAGACAGAGCTTGAGCAGGGGAGCAGCAGAGAGGGAGACACAGAATCTAAGGCAGGCTCCAGGCTCTGAGCTGTCAGCACAGAGCCCAGTGGCGGCTCGGGGGCTCGAACTCACAAACTCTCAGGCCATGACCTGAGCTGACATCAGATGCTTAACCTACTGAGTCACCCAGGCACCCTGACCTCGGGCAACTTTTTTAACTCAAGTCTGTTTCTCCAGATCCAAAACAGAGATAATGAATGTACCTTCCTCGTAAAGCCTTCGCTCCCCAATTAAAGATCTTCTAAAGGGCTTAGCTTAGTATCTTTGAACGTGGAATCACACCGAAATGCTGGCTATGATGGTGAAGATGGTGGAGAAAGGGGGAAGGGCAGCTGTGTGAGAAACAGAACATAGAGCAGTTTCCGGTTTGGGCGAGTGGGTAGAAGTCATGCAGGTAGAGAGTCCGGGTTCAGAAGGAACCTGTTTGTAAGAACAGATAATGTTTTCACTTTGGAGCTGATTGAGTGGGAAGTGTCACAACTCTCTTTTCTTGATTGTCACTGAATGCTCGGCATTCTGCGGAGTACATTCCATACACCATTTCTTCCGGAGTACCCCCCCACCCACAACCCCCTGAGGTAAGGCTTAGTAACACATGGCAAGGTTAAGTAGCTTCACCCATTGTGAAGTGGAACAGCTGGGATTTGAACCCAGGTCTCTGTGCCTTCAGTAGCAAGCCCTGTATGCTGCCTTCTAAATATCTTGGCCAGAGTTAGGAAGTCGGTCGGTGTGTGTGTGCATGTACCTATGTGCACACACTTTTAAAGCTAAGATGGTCTTAGGGGGAACATAATGGCTTGCAATTCTTCCTGCCTACGTGGTCATCTGCTCCCTCCTCTGGGGTCCCTGCATGTAAATTTGGCCCCTAGACTTGGGGACTTCTTTTACGACAGGGGCTCTCCTGAGCTTGTGCTCAGAGCCAGTGACTCAGTGCTCACCTCTCACCTGGTTTTCCTGCATCATTCTCAGTCCCCGCCCCCGCCCCCCATGATATCCTTGGTCTTGACGTTCACTAGCATCTCTGAACCTCAGTTTCCTCCTCCGAACAACTTAAGCAGTTAGAGAATTGCAAGAAGCATCAAAAGAGACGGAGGTTTCTTGAGGAGAGGGGTGGTTTCTGATTTCTCAACATTCCCAGTGCCTGGGCCAGAGCTGGGCGTGTACTGGGAGCTCTCTGATTTCTGAACGAATGCATGCCCAGCTTACCGCAGATGCTGATATATATGGGGCCGGGTCCCCCCCTTTTTTGATCCTACTGAGATCACTTCCTTTTCCAGTTGTCCTGCTGTCCTGAGCTGTTACCCCAATTTTTGTGCTTTAGGGATGACTTTCTTTAAAGTTTTGGAGCCAGCCAAACCACAACGGCAGAACTGGGTTACAGTGCTGGTGTTGGGTGTTGCCCATCTATGTGGCGGGAGATGGGGAGGGGGTGGAAGGTAGCGGGTGTGGAGGGACAAGGGTATAGACTGGACCATATTTCCTCCACAGACATTTTTGGTAATTGAATGTATGAATTTGCATGTAGTAAATGGAACCTAGGTGCTATCGTTGAATCTTTTTAAAAAACTTTTTTAGATGTTTTATTTATTTCTGAGAGAGAGAAGGAGAGAGACAGCGTGAGCAGGGGAGGGTCAGAGAGAGAGGGAGACACAGAATCTGAAACAGGCTCCAGGCTCTGAGCTAGCTGTCAGCACAGAGCCCGATGTGGGGCTCAAACCCACGAACCATGAGATCATGACCTGAGCTGAAGTCAGATGCTTAACCAACTGAGCCCCCCAGGTGCCCCTATCATTGAATCTTAGAGGCCAGTGTGATGGAATTAGGAGGGGAGTTCTTTGGGGGGAGGTTAGTTGTGAAGGTGAAGCCTCATGAATGTGGTTAATGGCTCATAATGGAGGCCCCAGAAAGTGCCCAAACCCTTCTGCCCTGTGAGGTTATATGAAGTTTGAGACCCAGAAAAGGGCCTTCGCTCAGTCATGGCAGCACCTTGATCTTGGACTTCCAGCTCCCAGAACTGTGAGAAATAAATTTCTGTTGTTTACAAGACACCTGGGCTGTGGCGTTTTGTTATAGCAGCCCGAACAGACAGCAGGGTACGATGAGTTGGTTTTTAATAGGAATTTTCTGTTCTTTTAATAACAATATTTCAACATGGCAACTTTCAAGTATTTTCTCCCCTTCCTTTCCAGGTATTTACACTTTCAGTACCCTGCATATGGATCTCACTGCTATTTAATTAAGACTTAAACCTATAAAAATGCACATTTAGTACTCAGAGTAAACCCTTGACTTGTTCCCTTTGAAGATAAACAGGTTGAGATATCTTCCTGAACTCAGAATTGTGAGATAATTAAGATTAGTTGCCATAGAGAGAGAGAAAGAGAGACAGAAACACATTAAAATGTATCGTACTTTTCGTGTTTAGGAAATTCATGTAGTTAAATATTCAGGGCCATTAAATCTACCCAGACCCAGATACCTATTCATCTACCGGCCACACAGCTCCAGAGTGGGCTTTCTTTGTCAGGAAAGCCTTCTAATTGGTTTGCTCCTCTGCTGGGGAACTTCTAATGACTCTCCATGGTTCTGAGTGCAGATGGTGTTCCTGGGCCTCAGGACCTGACCCAGCCCCCCTTCCCCGGCTCATTTGCTACCATCTAGCCACGTAGATGCCTGCTGGCCCCTGCTGGCCCTTGGCAGTGGCCCAGGTCTCTCTATATCGTATACCCTTTGGGCCCTTTTTCTTGTTCTCCTGTGCCTTTGCGAGGTCTCGCTCACACTTCAGGTCCCCACTTCAAATTCCACATCCAGGTTAAATGCTGGACCTCTTCGGATTCCTCGAGGCAGAATTATCCTAGGCTTTCTCGGACTTTGTACCTGTATGACAATTTTCATTATAATGTACCATAATTATGCATTCCCTTCCCCTCTGCCCTGCGCTAGACTGACAGCACCTTGGGGCCCAGGGACCAATTCATTATCTGAATATGTAGAATGCCTTATATGAGTGTAGACATGTTCATATACTATCTAGCTCATAGTAGGTCCTGAATCACTCTTGTTGGAGGAAAGTAAGTTCACGGCATTACATTGCCAGTTAGCAGTATGTGTTATGATGTTATAAAGATTTTTTTCAGGGAATGCATTGTCTGACCCAGCCTTTTTTGTGGTGCTCCATATAAAATTCCAGTGTGTGTGTGTGTGTGTGTGTATGTGTGTGTGTGTGTATGTGTTTTAATATTTATTTTTGAGAGAGAGAGAGAGAGAAAGTCGGGGAGGGGCAGAGAGAGGGGAACAGAGGATATAAAATGGGCTCCTTGCTGACAGCAGAGAGCCTGACACGATGCTCAAACTCAAGAACCATGAGATCAGGACCTGAGCCGAAGTTGGACGCTTAACCGACTGAGTACCCCAGTATTTTGTTGAAGGAGCATTGTCTCTGCGTACCTGGTGGCAGTCATGTGACGCTAATCTAGGGCTTGCTGCTACCCCTTTGGTGAATTGGGAGAAAGGTCAGCATGAGAGGGCAGGAAAGAATCCCTTCCTTCGTGATGCCAATAGCATCTTACAGACACTCTAGATACTAAGTGGCGGGAGACCTAATAATGTGGTGGTGAAAGTCGTGGACTGTGGAGTCAGGTGTATGTGACTTTCCACTATATGACTGGCAACTTCCTGAACTTGTCTTCATCTCTGTCACATGTGGAATGGAGATAATCATATTGTATTCCTAAAGTGGTTTTGAGCATCCATGAAACATCCGGGCCACACAAATGGGTCCCCAAGCCTCCAGGAAAGTTATTTAACAAAAGGTAGCAGCTATGATTTTTGTGTGATTTTGCAATGGTTCTGAGTTACTAACACAATGTGTAAGAGCAATGCAAAGTCAAAGTCATACAGTGATGTAAGTTTCCCCAAAGAATAGCAATTGCAGTCGTAATTCCTGATTTGCCAGTGAGTTAGAATATAGTTTGTTATTAGTAGCTGTTGGAGTACTGTCCGGGGTGAGAGTCCCAGAGGATTTCCAGGAAGAACTGTTTAACTGAGGTCACCAGAGGAAAGGTGTTCAGACGCCGGTGGTTCTGAGCATGGCAAGACCAGCAGACGAGGTTCTCGGACTGAATAGTCTAAGTATGTGCTTGATGAGCCACAGCTATGCCGATACAGATGTCCCCAGACTGACAGTCCAACGATGTAACTGATGAGGCTGGGACACCACTACATGATACAGACCTTTAGCACAGCCACACGGAGTGCACTCAGGGTCAGGTAATCTCTCTGCACATAATGCCAGATTCGATGAGACCATTGCCCCCGACACGGCATAGGAAACTCCTGAAAATGAACTTTCTTGAGGCATTTCGTGAAGGCTACACCTGCAGCTGCCTTTTGAGTCTGTCCCTATCAGACCTGAAATCCCCAACGCTTATCATTCACTCTGATTATAAGAGTGTGAGCATGTAATCTCTGATGAATAAATTTATTAAGAATTGAGTCTCACATCCTTGGTGTTTTCTTAAACATTCCTCCCTATGGTCATGCATCACCAAAACAAAGAGCTGCTATCTTTAATGTACTCTGCTCTTAGGATTCTTTGTTTTCTTTTTCTTTTTTAAAGGCAAGAGGTTTCCGCAAAGTACATCTGATTGCGGAGTATGGGAAGGAAATGGTGTGCGTTGAGGTCTGTGAAAGAGGCTGAGGTCTGAGATTACTAGGGTGTTCCCGAAGTTTCCAAGAGTGCTCATGGGCTGGCCCCAAACCTTTGTAAAATCTGTGAGAGACCAAGGCTCCTTTAGAGCCCCCAGAAGCTGCTCTGGCTGTGATGTCATTCTTCCCTTCCCTCCCCTTCAGCTCCCCTGAAAACCGATGTGGAGCTGAGGGCCATGTGGGTGGAGATCTAGCTGGATAGAGCCTGGAACCGGGAATTTGGGGACCTGAGTTTTAGTCCTGATGCTTTCCTAAACTCACTGTGTAACCTTGGACAAGAAGTTCAGTGTCTAGGGTTCTGTTTCATCATCTGTGAATCAAGGGAGCTGTGTCTTTGGGTCTTGGGCTCAGTGGAACCAGGCCAGGGACAGGCCGTGGGCTGGGAACAGACCCTTCACCTCCTGCCGAAAGGCATGTTCCAGCTGTTCTCAATGAACGCCTCGTCCAAGCCAATGAGGCAGGATTCTGAGACTGGTGCAATCTGGAACTGGCAGCCTGGAGGTCTGGGACAGCCAGGGGCCACCAGCAGCACAGAGACATAGAACCTGGAGACGGCGAGGCTCTGAGCTTCCTTGGGAGGGGAGTGGAGAGGTGTCCTCCCGGGAGGAGCCACCAGGCGTCCATCAGAATAGTCTATTTATATGAAATCAAACTCTGGTCTTTGGTCTTGGTGGTAAGGAATCTCCCCCCATAAACCAAACTAAAACCAAGACCAAACTTAGAGGATGTGGTGGTCTTTATTTGGAGAAGTCAAGGGGATCTGGACAAATCTTTTTTTTTTTTTTTTTTTTTAAAAANGTATTTCCCTGATGAGGAGGGATGCTGAGCATCATTTCATGTGTCTGTTGGCCACCTGGATGTCCTCTTTGAAGAAGTGTCTATTCATATCTTCTGCCCATTTCTTCACTGGGCTGTTTGTTTTTCGGGTGTGGAGTTTGGTGAGTTCCTTATAGATTTTGGAGATATATATATATATAGCTTCTTTATCCAATCATCTATCGATGGCCACTTGGACTGCTTCCATAATTTGGCTACTGTAAATAATGCTGCAATAAACATAGGGGTGCATGTATCCCTTTGAATTAGTGTTTTTGTATTCTTTGGCTAAATACCCATTACTGCAATCACTGGATTGTAGGGTAGTTCTATTTTTAATTTTTTGAAGAATCTCCATACCATTTTCCACCAAGCTGAATCAGGTGCATTCCTGCTAACACTGCATGAGTGCTCCTTCTTCTCCACATCCTCATCAACACTGCTCTTTCTGGTATTTTTTATTTTAGCTACTCTGACAGGGGTGAGGTGGTATCTCATTGTAGTTCTGATTTGCATTTACATGATGATGAATGATGTTGAGCATCTTTTCATGTGTCTGTTGGTTATCTGGATTTCTTCTTTGGAAAAATGTCTGTTGCTCACTTTTTTTTTTTCCCTGCCCATTTTTAATTTGGATTATTATTATTATTTTTTGGTTTGATTTGTATACATTTGTTTTTATATTTCTTTATTTTTGAGAGAGAGAGCGAGCAAGCAAGGTAGGAGCAGAGAGAGAGGGAGACACTGAATCTGAAGTGGACTCCAGGCTCTGAGCTGTCAGTACAGAGCCCAATGCAGGGCTCGAACTCACAAACCAGGAGATCATGGGGGCGCCTGGGTGGTTTAGTTGGTTAAGCGTCCGACTTTGGCTTAGGTCATGATCTTGCGGTTCATGGGTTCGAGCCCCGCGTTGGGCTCTGTGCTGACTGCCATCTCAGAGCCTGGAGCCTGGAGCCTGTTTCAGTCTGTGACTTCCTCTCTCTCTGACCCTCCCCTGCTCACGCTGTCTCTCTCTCTCTCTCTCTCTCTCTCTCTCTCTCCTAGAAATAAATAAAAAACATTAAAAAAATAAAACCCAGGAGATCATGACCTGAGCCGAAGTCAGACGTTTAACCAACTGAGCCACTCAGGCACCCCTGTGTCATCGCTTATTTTAGTTCTCTCTCCGTTGGCATTTTGGTTATTACCAGTCTTCTGTGGGTAAACAGTGCTGTAATGAATGAGCTTGACTTTGTCAGTAGTCCTGGTTAAGGCCATCATAGGGACCTGTTTAGAGAATTCTGCCATTGAAGCAGAATGAATAGCACTGGCTGAGCTGCACCATGTGGATATAGCTCTTGATTGAAGGCCGTGAGGTGCAAATGAATGAGCAAAGATTGGGGCCAAACCGACCCGGAGTGAATCCCTGTCTCTGGCTCTTACAGTACTTGACTCTGAACCTTGATATCATCACATGACAAAAAAGCACTGGTCACAGATGATGTAGTGGTGTAAACCGGGCCCCACCCTGCGTGGCCCAGACGCTAAGTGGGAACTCCCTTTCCACCCCACTTCTTCTTCCGTCCAATGCAGTCGTTATGAGAGGCAAATCAGAAAAAAAAATTTTTAAGTTCATTTATTTATTTTGTGTGAGAGAGGGAGAGAAAGAATCCCAAGCAGGCTTCACGCTGTCAGCGCAGAGCCCTTTGCAGGGCTTGAACTCATGAACTGTGAGATCATGACCTAAGCCAAAATCAAGCGTTGGGAGCTTAACTAATTGAGCCACCCAGGCATGCCTCCGCCCCTTCCTCCCAGAAAATTTTTCATAAACCTTCAAGGAAGCAAAGACTTCAGAAAGCAAACCCAACACAGTGTTCTGTGTGGATACATGTAATTTCAAGCTTTATTCTGTTCTGAAAATAATGTTCTAACTCAAATGTCTCTAAGCAAACAGGGATTATATTAGAGATATCACCCTCAGAAGATGTGTAAGACTGAGCACAATTAGGGAAAACAGAAATCCTTTGATAATCCTCATTTTAAAATAAAAACCCAGTTTTTTTCCAAGTAGAAAATCTTTTTCCCCCCAATTATTATGCATTTTGCAAAAACATGGAAAATACAGAGCAGGATGAAGGAGAAAGTAAAAGTAATGCATAATTCCATAGCCACTATTTTTAAAAAAATTTTTTAGTGTTTATTTATTTTTGAGACACAGAGAGAGTGAGAGCAGGGGAGGGGCAGAGAGAAAGGGAGACACAGAATCCAAAGCAGCCTCCAGGCTCTGAACTGTCAACACAGACCCTGACATGGGGCTCGAACCCACAATCTGCGAGATCATGACCTGAGCTGAAGTCGGACGCCCAACCAACTGAGCCACCCAGGTACCCCTCCATAGCCACTATTAACTTTTTGGTGAGTTTCCAGTCTTTTTTTCTATGAAGACTGGGACATGTGCCACTCGAAGGCCCTTTTGCTAGAGAGCTGCTGAGCTGCTTCAGAATTGGCCTCAGCATTTGAACCAAAGTCCTAGTTTTCTAGAGCTGGCCTCAGCCTGTGACTGAGCAAGGCTGTTTCACAGGAGCCTATTTTTCAGACAGTTTCTCCTCAGATGGCTCTTGGCTTTTAATTTGGCTTTGGGACATATAAAAGTTTTACATTTTAAGAAAAGATGTATTTAATTTTTTGAGAGAGAGAGAGAGGGAGAGAGAGGGGAGGAGAGAGGATGAGTGGGGGAGGGGCAAAGGCAGAGCGAGAGGGAGAATCTCAAGCAGACTCCACACGCAGTGCAGAGCCTGATGCAGGGCTCAATCCCATGACCTCAGGATCATGACTTGAGTAGGATGCTCAACCGACTGAACCACCCAGGTGCCCTAAAAGTTTTACATCTTTATGTAGACTGATCTAATAAATGTTTCCTTTTTTGATTTCTTCCAGTGCTTTTATGCCTGAAAAAAATCTTTCTTCATCCAGAGATCAGGAAAAATCTTCAACTGCTTTTCCCCCCTTTTGTTCATAGTTTTAGTTTTCAAGTCTTTAATCTGTCCAAGATTTACTTTGTTTTACGGTGTCGGGTAAAGAATCTAGAAGGAGCTCTTCTCAAATAGTTTTCTTAGAACCACTTATTGCTTGACCAAAGGCAAGTTACTTAACCTGTTTCAACATCCATTTCTTTATTCAGAGAGGGTGAAGGAAATCCTCCTTCGCAGGGTTAAGTTGAAGAAAAAAACAGGCCATGGATATGAAAGCATTTTATGAATGCCACAGTGTTGGTTTGTGGTTGTTATTAAGTGAGAAAATCACGTGTGAATGCTTGTTTGGTGTGGTCTTGTTCCAGCCCACTTATGAAAACAACCCCAACCAACAGGGCTGGCCCCCAAGATCCCAACAGACCCAAGGCTACTGGACCCACAGAGAGGTTGTAGGACGCCACAGAGGAGTTCAAATGTAGCCTCTTTATAATAGTATGATTCAAGGGCCCATATGTTTATGGGTAAGGAGTGAAGGAGAATTCATTCTGTATTGGGGTGGGGGTGGCGACCATCAGGGAAGGTGGCCAAAGCCTTTCATGAGTAGTATCTGATGAGGGGAAACAGTTATTTGTGTCTGAAGTCCTAAAGGACCACAGAGTGGGTGGGATTTCAGGAATTGTTTGAATGATAGTAGACACACGGCCTGGCATGTTGAGAGGTGGAAGGGTTTTCCAGCCATGCTGCGCTGATTCAGAACCGGCTCCGGGACTTGCTCAAAGTCAGACTCAGAAGGGTGAGTTGGACTATGCTTTCTTGGCATGGCCATGACTTCCTCTCTCCACTCAGATAAGAAGAGAGATTTCTTACTTCTCATCAGAGGGAGATACAAAAGAAGTTTGCAGGCAGATAGAGCCAACTCTTAACCACGGAGAGGAGAGAATAGCTGAAGATCTAACATCGTAAGGAAGGCTCTCAAAATTTAACCATTTCAGCTCCAAATTTTTTATTGACTTGTTTTCGTCTTTCCTCTCTTTTCAAATCTACCAGAATGTTTTAAATGTGTTCAATTACAGGAGGTCTGGAGTCCAATGGAACCCCTAAAAGGATATCCTCCCCAAGAAATGGCAGTAGAGAGAGAAGTGTGGAAGAAGAAAAATAAGATGAAAATTTGTTCTTCAAAGTTAGGAATTCTGTCTCCTTCATTTTTGAACGATTTAGGGGATTTAGTACAGAGAACAGGAAGCAGTGGGTGCACCATACGTACTTGTAGGTTTAATTAGGGAGAGTGCAGACCAGAGAAACACCCTTTGGTTAGTCAAGAGTTAACATGGATCTCCTGAAGAGTAGTTGGTGGGGGCTGAGTTATAGTAACACTGCTAACACTAACATTCCCTGCTAAGTACACATTTCCTGTTCAGGACATGGATTTGATGGGGCCTTTTAAAAGTAGGTGACTTAGGCAGTTCTTTTTATTGGGGAAGGAAATCAAGATAATATGGTCTGGCTTTGGAACCTAATTTCACATTATTCCTCATCAGGGGCCTTCGTCCAAGCCAGGCGTGTCTACTCGTGATTCTCCAAATGTAAACAGACTGCACAGATCCTGCCTCTGAACCTTTGTTTATGCTGTTCCCTTCAAGGGCTGCACCCTCTCCTCTCCCTTCTCCTGAGATCCTACTCTTTTTCAAGACCTAAGTCTAGCTTCTTTATATATATATATATACACATATATACATACATATATATATGTGTATATATATATGTATACATATTTGTTTATTCATTTTGAGAGGGGTGGGTGGGGAGGGGCTGATAGAGAGAATCCCAAGCAGGTTCCACGCTGTCAGCACAGAGCCCTACGCGGGGCTCGAACTCATGAATCGTGAGATCATGACCTGAGCCAAAACTAAGAGTGGGTTGCTTAACTGACTGAGCCACCTAGGTGCCCCTAGCTTCTTTTGCAAAGCTGCCTCAAAACCCTTCCAATTTTCCTCCTTTTCCTGCACTCTCCCCCTCTCTGAAGTTCTCCTCTCACTGTTGATGTGTATGTAATTTATTTGCACTCATATTCTCTGATGTAAAGTTAGTGTTTTATTTGCATACATTTGAATCTTCAACTAGATAATGTATGTCTTATTGTCTGAGACCTAGTTTTCTATTTCCTTATTATCCTCCTTACCTCCCTGCCCCCACCCCCCCTCAACCATAGCGCTTTGTATAAATCTGGCCCCAGAGCAGGTGCCAAAATGTTACTTGATAATTTGTCAGAAGAGTCCATGATGCTCACCTACAGAAATTTCTTTGTGATGCTAACAAAGCAGGAACAAAGGCAGTGTTTGATGTGGGCTCAGCACATTGAGCACACTGTCCAGGGGAACCACACTGTTGCCATGAGGGTCCGTCAGCAACTGGTCAGTTTTCTCTTTCTGAATTCTGCTGGCAGGTCTGGCTCCATGGATGAAAAGCAACTGAGGCCTGGCCCTGTCCTCTGTGCACAGGCCAAGCGTGGGAGACAATAAGGATCCCAATGACTAAGAGACAGCATGGTGAATTGGATGGAAGGATATAGAGATAGTTATGGGAGCCCAGAGAGAGGGCAGCAAAATGCGGCTGGGTAAGGCCATCAGGGAAGACTTCCTGGAGGATGTAGGCCTTGGCCTAAATTAGGCACAGAAGAAAGGGAGGAAAAGATTTTGATCACCATCACAGTCCAGGTCAGGAAAGGGTGTGTGGGGAAATTTAGAAAGGGAACTTTTCTAAGATAAAGTTATTTTACAAAGAAGCAGCACTGGGAAATCAAGGGAATTTAATTACAACTGCCTCACGAGCAGGATTTGAAAAGGAGTGGGAAGCTCATGGAAGCCTTAATTGCTGAGAAAAGTTAAGAGGAGAAATATGACAGATGTAATAGGTCTGTATGCATGTCATGTCTGATTTGTCATTTTTGCAGACAGGCACTCTGCCTCCTGCCTTCTAGGTTAGAGGGAAAAAAAAAGATCCTTCGGCTGCTAAGGTGAAGATAGCATTTAGGATGTAGAAATGGGACTTGGAAGTCCTCCTGATTTCCTTTTAGGGAAGAAAAGGTCCATCTCGGCGTACCTCATTGCCAAGAAGAATAATAAGCATTTGTTCAGTGATAATAATGTGTGAGGTGTGTGAAAGAGCCCTGAATCAGGCTAAATAATTTCTTCCTTCCTTTAGAAAATAAAAAACAGCTTGCCTGGTTTCTCTTCCAATTTATTCTTGTGGCCTTCCATTCCTTTGGAAATCCGGAGGATGCCTATTTTATGAGCTTTCGTAGACTAGCCCTTCTATACTCAGAGAGGGTGTCCTTGTGTGCATTAAGCTGGGTCTGTAAGATTAATGCAATATGCAGGAACATGTGATCAATGAAATGGCATTAGCAACTTTTACTTTGGAAAGAGGCTGCTTGTTGAAGGCATTTGGAAAAATTGTAAATCACAGCATGAGCAGAGCGTCAGCCACAGACATCAAGACAGGGGAGGGGGCCAAATGAGAAGGATGGACCTGGAGCTTTCTGGGTTGTCCGCACGGGTGTTGGTACAGACAGGGAAGGAATGTAAGGGTGTCCCAGCATAGAGGGGCTGAGGAAACAGGTCTGTTGGTACCCATAAAGAGAATCAATATGGCTGAGAAAGGAAGAGGTTCATACACAGGTAGAAGGGTAGATTAGACAATCCCCAAGGTTCTGTCCAACTCAAACTTTGATCCTGTGACTCTCTAAATAAGGACTTAATGAGTTTTTCTCATAGGCTGTAATATCTCCTAGACCAATGGAGTCCTTGGCTACATGTACACACATATATAAATTATATACAATGTAACTATGTAATATATTTAAAATATAATTAATATATTAATATATTATGTTTTATTCATATATAGAATGTATATATATTAGCATATATATTAT
>NW_027529438.1:483432-504270 GCF_008692635.1 Crocuta crocuta
TATAACATACAAATATATAAAGCATATAATATAGAATTAAATAGCATATAATTATAAGACATAATTATATAATATATATAATTGTCCTGAGCTTTAATACTTTATACTTGTGTCGTACTTTACAGTTTGCAGGGACTTAATCTCACAGACGCCATTGGTTATTTGTGGCCCCAACGATGCCACGTAACGAAGACGTGGTTATACGATAATACGTGGTTATTGCTCACGTGTCTGTGGCTCTGCGGATCTTGTCTAGGCTTGCTCACGTAGCTGGACTTTGGCTGGCTGGCAGTTGATCTACCATGGCCTCAGGCCGAGGTGACTTGGGTGGCTCACCCCGATCCATGTCTCCTAGTTTTCAATGAGCTAGCCCAGACACGTCCTCAGGCGGCAGAGAGGCAAAAGACAGCAAGCAGAAACTTGCGAGGCCTCATGTACTCATATAGCGGCCGGAGGAAGTCACAGGGCTGAACTCGGCATTGAGATGTGGGGGACTGTGCTCCATTCCTTTGGTTAGAGCAGCTGCGAAGTTACCTAGGAAAAGCTGTAGATGCAGGTGAAACTGGAGCAGTGTACCACACAGATGTTGCCTTGCCTAATCGTTACGGTGTAATCCTTTACCCTGGAAGGCTGGTATTATTCCTGCTTTTACAGATGAAAACATGAATACTAAAGAGGTTAAAAATTTATATGAAGCCACGTGGATCATAGGAAATGGAGTATTGGCTTTCCTGCTATAAAACCAAGGCACATTCTATGCTTAATTAAGAGCATGAATCCCCAGAATGTTGTCAGGAACTTACTAGAGGTAGACTGGTAAAGTGTGAGGCCCTCAATGTTGTATGAGTTGGAGAATACACAAACTTCTACTTATCTATTCTAATCTTTCTATATAAAATATAATACTTTAACAAAATAATATATCAATCCAAGGAATTTACTAGTCATCTAAAAATTAGCTTATTATTTAGAAAAAAATTTTTTACATTTATTTATTTTTGAGAGAGTGAGACAGAGCATGAGCGGGGGAGGGGCAGAGAGAGAAGGGGACACAGAATCTGAAGCAGGATCCAGGCTCTGAGCTGTCAGCACAGAGCCTGACGTGGGGCTTGAACCCATGAACCGTGAGATCATGACCTGAGCCAAAGTTGGATGTTCAACCGACGGAGCCACCCAGGTGCCCCTAAAAATGAGTTTATTTGTAACTAGACAGTTACTTCATGTATTTGTCAGAGTAGGCTAAATGCTATAACTGAGTACCCCTAAATCTTAGTGATATAGGAAAAAGTTTATTTCTTGCTCATATTGCCCTGAACTCAGGCACATGGCCACATTTAATAATAAAGAAGGCTAGTAAATATAATCTAACTGTATGGAGAAAAGAGGATATTCATAAATACTTAGCAAGACTCAAAGGAATGGACCATCCTATAGTTAAGTTTTGCAGGGAGACTAGGAGGTATGTATTAGGTGATGGAAGGTATAGCAAAGGAAGATGGGAAATAAGAGCCCATAGCTTGAGACTCTATCCAAGGAAATGGGTAGACCATTGGATCTAAGACATTATGCACATACTCTCCACTCACTAGGCAGGATGACTATTAGGAATTAGGAATTTAAGAATTTAAATCCGATTATGTCATTCCTCTGCTTAAAAGCCTTCAATGTCTGCCCTAAGAATAAATAGTTAATGTGTGTTACAGTCTTCCAAAATGTATTATCTGTCTCCTCAGCCTTATCTACTATACCTTCCCATTCACTTTTTTTTTTTTTTTGGTAAATGTGAGGATCTCTCATCTGTAGGCCATGAATCATGTGATTTCTTCCATCTGTTCAGAATATTCTTCTCTGAAATCCCCTCCTCAATTATTCTTTCTCTGGCCAAGACCTACTCATTTGTCAGTTCTCAGCTTAAAAATTACACCCTCCCAACAACCAAAGATAGGTCCAAAACGAAAACATCAAACCACAGATCTAAGAAGCTGAGAGAACATCAACAGAGAAATACCAAAACACAAACACATCTATACATATCATTCAAACTGTTAAAAGCCAAGAGATATTCTTTTTTTTTTAAAGATTTTTTAAAATTTATTTTTGAGAGAGAGAGAGAGAGAGAGAGAGAGAGCAAGCAGGGGAGGGGCAGAGAGAGGAAGACAAGAATCCCAAGTAGGCTCCATGCTGTTAGCACAGAGCCGATGCAGGGCTCAAACCCACAAACTGTGAGATCATGATCTGAAGTGAAACCAGGAGCTCCCCGAGCCAAGAGATATTCTTGTTGGCCCAAGAAAAAAACACACGATGCACTTAGATAACCGTGTCAGCCAACTTCTCATCAGAAACCACACAAACCAGAAGACAGTGGAGTAGCAGTCTTAGATTTCTGAAAGAGAAAAATGTCAACCCAGAATTCCATACCCAGCAAAAGCATCTTTTGGAAATGAGGGAGAAATAAATCAGACAAATAAAAACTGAACGAATTTACTTCTAGCAGACCTAGAAGTACAAGAAATGTTAAAGGAAGTTCTTCAAGAAAATAAAAACGATATCAGACAGACTCTTGGATCTACACAAAGAAATGAAGAGCACTGAAAATGGAATGAAGTTAAGTTTAAATGCATTATTTCTTCAAATATTTTTCTGCCCTATTTTCTTCTTCTGGGATCCCAAATATATGCGTATTAGGCTGTTCAGTATTGTCCCACAGTTCTTGGGTGCTCGAGTCTTTATTTTTTTTCTTTTTAGCTCTTTTTTTTCCCTTTGGGTTCTCCTTTGGGTAATTTCTATTGACTCAGCTTTAAATTTACTTATTCGTTCCCTGGTTATTTCGCATCTACTGATGTGCCCATCAGTAGCATTCTTTCTCTCTGTGACTATGGTTTTCACATGTAGCATTTTCATTTGATTCTTTTTCACAGTTTCCCTCTCTTAGTGCAATTTACCCATCTCATCATATATGTTTTTAATATTTTCCACTAGAGCCTTTAACCATAATAATCACAATTATTTAAAATTCCCTGCTTGGTGTTTTCTGACATGTGCATCACATCGGAGTCTGGTTCTGTGGATTGCTTTGCCCCTTGACAATGCTTTTGTTGTTCTTGTTTCCTTGTATACCGTGTAATTTTTTTGATGAAAGCCAGACATTTTGTCTAGGGTATTAGAAACTAAGTTAAATAGTTGTTACCCCTGGAAACGGTGATGCTTTTTCCTGTCTTAGCATTTAGTGTGAGGGGTTGAATCAACCTAATGAAGAGCTGAAAACCAGTTTGGGATTTGTTGTTGTTATGGTTACTTTCAGTATAACACAGTTTTTAAATTCCTCTGGTGTCAGGGCGCCTGGGTGGCTCAGTCAATCAGTTAAGCATCTGACTTTGGTTCAGGATGTGATCTCACGTCCGTGAGTTCCAGTCCCGCATCGGGCTCTGTGCTGACAGCTCAGAGCCTGGAGCCTGCTTCAGATTCTGGGTCTGCCTCTGTCTCTGCCTCTCTCTTTTTCTCTCAAAAATAAATAACAACATTAAAAAATTTAAATTCCTCTGGTGTTGAGGGTGGTGGCTAATTTGCTGGAAGGACCCCCACACCCCACCCCCCACTTCCCTTCAGTGTCTGCTCTGCCCTTGGGTATAGATCTTCCCTTTGCACTGTGGTTCCATAGGGGTCTCCCACCATGATTTTGCACCTCTATCAGCAGTAGAGAACAATCAATAGTTACTAGATGTGTGTTAGCCTGGACGTGGCAGAGGGTTCTCTGGTGTTCTAATTAAGTCTCCCTTGTAGGCAGGCCTTGGATCTCTGGATCTTGGAGGTGGTGCTTTCTTAGTGGTTGTCCTTTACCTTTAACTATAGGTCTGGGTCCAGAACATATTCCTGCTCCTTCCCAAGACTATGGGGCTGGCCCCTCCCCACCCCGCTCTTTCCTCAGCTACAACAGCTTTTCACCAGCGCCCTAGGAGTGACAAGGCTTGTACCTCTTCTGCTGACATTTCCAAGCTAGGTTTGATAGGGGATAAGAATCCAGAAGGAAGGGCACACGCGTCCCACAGTGGCTGCTACTTCTTTCTCCCAGGTCTACGGCACATAGGATGCTACCTGAAGGCTCGTGTCCTGTTCCCCATCTTTTTGTGTGTGTCCTTAATGAGATCTGTGGAGGAAAACCTGAAAGAGGGTGTGAGTTTGCTTTTGTCTGGGTCCCAAGGGGTTCTACAGTCGCTTGCTGGCTTAAGCTCAAGCTTTAGCAATTCGTTGAAAAATTTTTTAATTTTAATTTTTTGTTTATGTATTTAATTTCTGAGAGAGAGAGAGAAAGAGAGAGCATAGAGTGGGAGGGGCGGGGGGTGTGTGAGAGAATCCCAAGCAGGCTCCGTGCTCTCATGCGGAGCCCGACATGGGGCTCAATCACACAAAGTGCATGATCATGACCTGACCCGAAATCAAGAGGCCAAGGCTTAGCAGGCTGAGCCACACGAGTGCCCCAATTTGTTGACATTTTTAGCTGAATTAGTCTTATCTGGGTCTGGTGGCATTGGAGCCAGATAATCAAGTCCTTATATTTATCTCTCTCTGGAGATCCATGTCGTTTCCTTGGATTTGGGGTTAGCTGACTGCCTTTCAGTCCCAGCTCACTGATGGGGTTAAGAAAAGTTGTGAATTTGCAGATTGCTCAACTTTTTTTTTGTTGTTGTTTTTGTTTTAATGGTAGGAGTGATATTCTTTCCAGTTTTCTACATCCTGGGTGGGAAACTAACACATAATTCTTAACACATTTGCTTATCATTTTTCCAATTTTTAAGAGTATAGAACAGTATTTATTATAGTTATCATTTCCAGACCACCTGTATCAGAATGGTAAGCTTATTAAGAATGCTGATTATGGGGGCGCCTGGGTGGCTTAGTCAGTTAAGCGTCCGACTTTTCGCTTAGGTCATGATCTCGTGGTTTGTGGGTTCGAGCCCCGCGTCGGGCTCTGTACTGAGTGCCAGCTCGGAGCCTGGAGCCTGTTTCAGTCTGTGACTCCCTCTCTCTCTGACCCTCCCCTGCTCATGCTGTCTCTCTCTCTTTCCTAGAAATAAATAAAAAATAAAAAAAAAAAGAATGCTGATTATGAAGTCACACTCCAGGCTTATAAATCTGAAAAGCTAAGGGGTATTCATTTTACCAAGCTCTTCAGGTGATCCTTATGCATTTTGAAACTTTAAAATTGCTGGATTCAAAGTGAGCCATAAACATTTATTGGCACTTATAATGTACCTTTGTAATATGTTACAAAGATTATCTTACTTAAATCTCACAACAAACCTATGATATAGGTTTTTATTGTCCTTTTTTAATAGATTATGCAGCTGTGTCTCAAAGAGGTTAATTAGCTTGTCCAAGATCACACAGCTGGGATGCAGCAGGGGACGAATTTGAACTCAGATGGTCTGATTCTGAAGCCCCAGATCTTTCTAAACGTTGAGATACAATTGACATCTCTATCTTTTAAAGCGCACCATCAGTGGTTTTTATTATAGTCACAAGATTATTCAATCATCACCACTATCGAATTCCACATTTTAAATGTTTTTTTTTTTTTTATTTATTTTTGAGAGAGAGAGAGAGAGAGACAGCGTGAGCAGGGGAGGGTCAGAGAGAGAGGGAGACACAGAATCTGAAACAGGCTCCAGGCTCTGAGCTGTGAGCACAGAGCCGGACGCGGGGCTTGAACCCACGAACAGTGAGATCATGACCTGAGCCGAAGTCGGACGCTTAACCGACTGAGCCACCCAGGCACCCCTCGAATTCCACATTTTATTTTCATCACCCCCAAAAAGAAATTTGGTACCTGCTGGCAGACACTCCCCCTCCCCCTCCCCCCAGCTCCCGGCAATCACTAATTCACTTTCCTCTCTAAGGATTTGTCTTTTCGGGACATTTCATGTAAATGCAGTCGTACAATACGTGGCCTTTTGTGTCTGGCTTCTTTCACTTAGTAAAGCCAGGGATCTTAACCACCGTGTCAGAAAATGAGAAACGGGATTGTATCTGCTTAGACAAAAAGAACTAACACCTCTCAGCCTGCTAGTGCAAGAGGAGACAGGCTACCCAGGAGACATAAAGACAAGAATTCCATTCAATTTAATGAAGCCTAATAAAGACCACGTGTGTTACGCATGGGAGCTGTTCTGCGCGCGGGGAGCGGGGTATCTGGGCTGTGGTCTGGAGTTTGGGGCGGGGTGTCCACTGCCGGTTCTGGCTTCAGGTGGCCGCGTTTCCTGTGGGCTCCAAATGCCCCGAGCGGAGGGAAACCCGGAGGGCGCGCAGGAGGCGATGGCCCCACGCACGGGTCTGCAGGGGCCGCAGTGTCCGTGACCCTGGCGCGCTCCGCAGCGGTGCGCAGCCCTGGGCGGGCCTGGAGAAGCCGCTCCCCACGCAAACTCAAGTTCCCTGAGCCGCGAGAGATGGTGGAGGAGCTCAGGAGGTTTGGTCAAAGTCCCCGTGCCGAGCTTTCTGTCCTGATGAGGCTGGAGCACTGAGGATAGGATGCGGCCAAACTTCAGGCTCGTGCCTGATGCCATGAACTCCCCCCCACCCCACCCCCACACTACAGGAACGATGGTGCAATTTTGAGGCAGCCTCTACAGTGGTTTGCAAAAAAGATCGTGGGTTTGGTTTGCTAGTAAAAGTTGAAATAAAGAAGGTGAGTTGAGAGAGAAAACAACCCAAGTACCTCCTGAGAGCAAAATCTGGGGCTGGATACTTCGTATGGATGCAGGTCAGATTTGCCCCGGGAGTTGATAAAAGTAGATTTCTGGGCTTCACTCCGGAGATATTCTGGTTCTGCGGTCTACACAGGACCCCGTGTCCTGTGATTCTAATAGGCATCTGCAGGTGATGATGAGTAGCCGGCCAGGGACAGGCTGGCACCTGGCATGCACAGCTGGAGGTTAATAGTTTCCTACTTTTAATGTGCATGTGAGTCATCGGAAGATCTTGTTAAAATCCAGAATCGAATTCATTCTGCAGGTTGGCGTTGGGGCCAGAGAGTCTGCATTTCTAATGACCTCTTGATTCGCTATGTGGGGACCACCTTCTGAAAGCCAAGGTTGTAGGGGATACCAGCTTAAGGATAGAAAGCCCTGTTTCTCACTGAAGGTGCTCACTGTCAAGTGCAGTGAGGCCTGCATACAGCTGACTCTAAGCCAAGGGGAAGTGGGCTGTCCCAGGAAAGACCCAAATTCGTTGTAAATGGAGGCACACCCCTCTCCTCTGGGGCATCATTTCATGTTCATAATGAGACATCCAGAGGGAAAAATGGTGTATGTGATATTTGACAAACTGTTAAGTAAGATTGGAAAGGGTACTACAGATCTGACAAATATTTCTATCCCAAATGGTAAATATCTTCAGAAAAAATATGGACGCTAAAGAGGTAAGCCCTAATTTTCTAGAAAATTCACTGGTGTGGAAAACTTCATTTCCTGATAATGCGGGGAAAATCTGTGTTTTGTTGGGTGCTCCATATGTCGTTGGTGCTCATGAATTGTTCAGTTTTATTATCCTCATTAACAGGGATAATGCTTGCTTTTTAACAATCATGATCACCATCTGGAACTTGGAAAACCGTTGTCTGAGACCCAGGTACAGAGGGGAAACTGTCCTGATGGGGTCCTGGCTCACTCATCTCCCCACTGCTCCAGCCCTGTTCACGTCCAAGAGCTTGGCTGCCAGGCACACAAGAACCACACAGACAGATGTGATGTTACTTCTGGTTCAAGAGGAAACAGAAACAAAGCAAAACAGAATGAAACTCAGGATAGGGAACGTTTGGCTTTGACTTCACTCTTTAATTTCATTCTAATCTTTTTTTTTAATTTTAAATTTTTTTAAAATTTATTTTTGAGAGGGAGAGAGATAGAATGCAAATGCGGAGGGGCAGAGAGAGAGGGAGACACAGAATCCGAAGCAGGCTCTAAGCTGTCAGCACAGAGCTCAACGCAAACCTTGAACCCACAAACCGTGAGATCATGACCTGAGCTGAAGTCAGACGCTTAACTGACTGAACCACCCAGGTGCCCTGAATTTCATTCTGATCTTAACAAATATTCATAAAGTGGCTTTCCGTGTGTGTTCCCCTCACAGCCCTGGTGACCTCTAACTGTGCTGTGACATTGTGACAAGCTGGATGACGTGACTATCACTGCTCTCCTCGCTCTTGGGGGGAACTGGATTTGGGCACCTGCACCTCTTAGTGACTCACCGAGGATTACCTTATTAGGAAGAGGTGGCTAGACCTCCAGGGCCCGGTAACCATAGCAACCATGCACGCCTGACCTTGTGGGTTCTTTAAGACACCTCTCCAGACCTTTCCCAGACCGATCTCTTAAAGTTTTCCCAAACTGTTAGCAGCATCCTGAGACGCGCTCAGCCCCAACATGTAGGGGACTTCAGGAGTACTGACCTGCCTGCCTTTTCTACCTAAGCAGTTAACACTCCACAGGGAGCAGGAGGAGCTAGAAAAACTGGGAAAGCGAGGAAACAACATGTGCAAAATCTCACCAAGGAAATAAAGCACCTGCTTTTGATCACTAAAAACAGAAGATAAAATGCTCACGTTAAAAAATGCAATCAACTCACTGTAAGGAACTGCACTTAAAAGTTTCCTGATGGTGGTGGTAGTGGCAGGTATGTAGATGAGTCAGAGGTAGTTTTCTAGAGGTGAGTTTCCAGCAGACTTGGGAGCAGAAAGGGGCAAAGCGTGGTGGTGGGAAAGGGGAGGGATGTTAGTAGTTCCCGCGCAGGGGCCGTGTGTTGTTTCGGGGGCACAGGTGGGGGCAGGTACTGCGACGCTGAGCAGATGGAAGCGGCATTGGGGCCCATGCTGCTGAGGTGTGCAGGACTGACCCATCATCATAAGCAGCCTGTTCCGGAGTGGGGCAGGCAATGAAACAAGCAGGCTTCCCCAGGTTGTGTCCTCCCTGAATTTTCCAGCCTTGCTTCCCACCGTCTCCCCCCTCCCCTAGCTCACCCTCCCCAGGAGCCTCTTCCTTGCATGTGGCTTCCAAAGCACCCGTGCCATCCCATCAATTGGTACCAGATTGAAAAGAGGCTGAGACCAGATGCTGACATGCACCGAAGCTTAGAACACTACTGGGGCTCCGCCAAGTCAACTCGTTGTGGTTTCTTGACCATTTCTCTGCTGACATGTGGACCTTCACTGCGAATAGTGAATGTTTACACTAAAGAAGTGGTGGAAGGATGTGCATTCTAGCTGACCTTCACTTCACCTCCCTCTGTCATCTAGAAATGGGGGTTTATCGTTGGAGATAGAGCCAATGGTTATGTCTCAACACTGTCACAGGGGGTTAGATAGTGATGTTTCCCATTGCGGTTATTATAAGATGGAAGGGGTAAAAATATGCACAACGTCTGAGTTGCACTATTTCCTTTGGGGGATGTACCCACCGTCTTAGACCTACCTCATGTTGCATTTGGTGGTGGTTGGGTGAGCTCGTGATCCTGTCCTCTGTAGATAGAAGGTGACTCTGATACTTTCTCATGGATCCTATGTAATTGTCCCGTAGCTTATTGGATGACTCTGAACTTGGGTTCCATTAGGTGAACTTGCTAGGTGACTGGGTTTCCTCAGCTCTCAAGTGAGAGGAGTGGGGTTGGAGGTAGTTAGACTAGATGATAATTAACATCCCTGCCAGTTCAAATCTTCTGTGACTTTCCTGGGTACTGGGCAAAGCTCAAGTTCGAATCACAGAAACACCTGTGAGCCCCTTCCATCGCAGATATTAGTTCCATCCTCTGTGGCTCTGGGTGAAAAGTGACAACGTTATTGGAAGGGACCATGGGCACATGTCCCTGTGCCAGTTTCATACCTGGAAGGCGTGAGGCCATCGAGTGTCCAGAACCCAGTATAAGAGGTAGTAAAGAAGTTCTCTGAGAGCAAGGATGATTTATATCAGGAAAGATTAAGTGCATCTCTGTCTAAAGAAAAACCTGAAATAACTGTTTTAAAGCAGTGGTTCTCAAAGTGTGGCTCCTGAACCAGCAACCTCAGCATCACTTGAGAGCTTATTATAAATGCAGATTCTTAGGCCTCAGTCACACCTGAAGAATCAGAAATTGGAGCCCCGGCATCTATGTTCTAACAAGCCGTCCGTGTGATTCTGATGTATGTTAAAGTTTGAGAGCCACTGGCCTAAACATCCCAAGACTATTCTGGTATGGAAAAAGAGGTCTGGGGGAAGACCTCGTGGGCTGATAGGTTACCAGAAACCTAAACTGATCATCTGCCTGTTTTACCAGACTTGGTTCTGAATGACTTTGGCTTGTCTTGAAAAATAAATTCTGTTCTCAAAGCAAAAAGATCCAATGAAATCTGGCCGTGTGTAGCAACGTGGATGGAACTTGAGGGTGTTATGCTGAGCGAAATAAGTCAGGCAGAGAAGGACAAATACCATATGTTTGCATGTATAGGAGGATTAGGAGGAACTTAATGAAGGACCATGGGGGAGAAGAAGGGGAAAAATAGTGGGGGAGAGGGAGGGAGGCAAACCATGAGAGACTCTTGAATGCCAAGAACAAACTGAGGGCAGATGGGGTGGGGGGAGTGGAAGGGGGGTGATGGGCATGGAGGAGGGCACTTGTGGGAATGAACACTAGGTGTTATATGGAAACCAACTTGACAATAAACTATTATAAAAAAAATAGATCCAGTGGCTATTACAGATACCCAATATAATTTGTTTCCTTTATTGAAAAGATTTCACAAATAGGATTTCTAGAATTATTTTAGGCAACACCACCATCTTTGGGCTAAGTGCTTCTTAAGGTGAGGTACCACTCACGTGGGTGTGTATAGTCTTTGGCGTATTTGTTTAAAAATTAACCTCATTAATTCATGGTCATTCATCTTAATAACACAGTAACATATACAGCCATATCTTTAATGTTTATTTATTGATTTATTTTGAGAGAAAGAGTGTGAGAGAGTGCTTGAGTGGGGCAGGGGCAGAGAGAGAGGGAGAGAAAGAATCCCAAGTAGGCTCCAGGCTGAGCATGGAACATGCTGACATGGAACTCAGTCTTATGACTGTGAGACCATGGTCTGACCCAAAATCAAGAGTCAGATGCTCAACTGACTGAGCCACCCAGGTGCCCCTATGAGGCCATATCTTACAGTCATTTTGTATCCTCCTCATTACATACTTCTGGCCACCAAGTAAGCTTTCAATAAATAATGATTGGATTAAGTGGGTGACTTTATAGAGACCAAGGCAAGATGAAATCAAGAATCAGCCTCTGATCTGGATAACTCAATCGGTGTAGAGAGCATTGTAATATGTTTCAGAATCTCAAACATTTGGTTCTGCGTAGTAGATTTTTTTTTTCCTTTTCCAAAGTAGATTTGGTTATGTCGATTTGAGCAATGGACTGAGAGCTGGGACCCAAGTTAAAAGCTCTGCCTTCAGAATTAGGCAAGTCACTTATACCCATTTGCATCCAATACAAGAGTTGGACAAGAGTTAGTCCATGAATCTGTCTTCTGCTCCTGAGGGGATATGCATGCAGGGCCTCCCGTAGAGAGAACGGCACATTCTCAGTGACTACTTTCCATGGGTCTGTGCGGATCTGTGGGTGGGAGAATTATGGGGTGACCTTGAAGACAGAATGACACAGTGAGTTTTCATCTCTAACCAAACTGAGAAGCCTGGATGGTTTAGAAAATTGAAATAATTTCCTTTCATTTTCACATAGAGCTGTGGTTTCTAAGAGAAAATATCAATGTTTTTGACCAATTCCTGATTCATGAAGACTGGAAAAACCATGCCGTCTCTGCTTAGCCCCAGCACTGCAGGCCGACGAGAGAATTGCCTGTTTATGCAGACAGAAAGCTAAGCCACTTCTAGATCAGACTGCCTGGCTGTTGCCAATCCGATCAGATCAGCAGCGCTCAATGGGCTCCTTGTAGGACCAGCTCCGGGTACCCCAGAGACATGGGGCTGCCAGGGCTGACACTGCAGGTCCTCTACCCAGCATTCATTGCAGCTTCTTCTTGACCAGCTGAACTCCTGCATCATTGAGGGCAGCAAGGTGTCCACTGAAAAGCTATGCTTCTTTAGCTTCCCTTTCTCCTACCTGTCGCCTTGTGACCATCTTCTGTCCTTGAAATCCAATGTAACCTTCATGTGGATCTCTGGAAAGGCTCTTTAACGGCTGCTGGTTCAGCCCAGAAGCATGCCCGTGTTACTGTCCTTCTCTTTCTCTTTGCTGCTGCCTGGGACCGAAATATGGCATCAGGAGTCTCAGTGGTAATGCTGGGCCCTAAGTGTGGAAGCCAGGCACTGAGGCTGGTGGAGCAGAAAGGCAGATGGATTAGTCCCTGTTGACTTGGTATCCATCATGGGTTGCCTCCCCCAAGAGTAACTTTTTTGTGTTTAGACCTCAGTCATTTAGGGCTTTCCATGATATGTGGTCGCATCTAATGCCATGAATACAGGTGGTCCCTGCTCTTGCTTCATGCCTGTGGGTGCCATGGAGCCTGGCACATTCAGGTGCATGCACGTGGTCCCTACCATAGAGTGTGTCGCTCTTCAGTCAGAATCTCCGAGGACTGGGGCGAATGACAAGGGGATGGCAACAGTATTTTGATGATTAGGATACCAGGCTTCCCTAGCACCCATGAGAGGCTCACAGGATGTTAATGATGACCTGGTTTAGTTCCTACATTACAACCTGTCCTTCTACATTGTGGGCCCAGGTTCATTACCTGGTACGTGTGAGATGGAGATTTCAATCACCAGGGGTTTTTAGGACCTGGAAGGAAACCTTGCACCCCCGAATCAATATCTCTGCTTGAAGCGTGAATTGGAGATGAGACTACATGGGTGATGATCTCTCTGAAGTGATTCTGTACAGTCTGGATTTCAGCAGCGGAATGCAGCCTCAGGAACGAGGGTCAGGCTTGGCTCCTTGTATCTGAGTGTGCTCTCTGCGTATGCACAGACATTTTTAATTAGGTAAACAAGTCTGATCCAAGTTAACTGAATTTGACCATGAATCAGCTCATAATTCCACGTAAGCACATGGTGGTTTTAAAAATTTACAGTGCACTGCAGTTCACTTTTTTGGAATGTAAAGTTCTGTCGATATATCAAAATATTTTTATGGTTATTTATTTTTGAGAGAAGAGAGAGTAGGGGGAGGGGCAGAGAGAGAGGGAAGAAGATACAGAATCCGAAGCAGGCCCTAGGCTCTGAGCTGCCAGCACAGAGCCTGATGTGGGGCCTGAACTCACAAACTGCACATCATGATGAGCTGAAGTCAGATGCTTAACCGACTGAGCCACCCAGGTGCCTCTATTATTATTATTTTTTAAATCTTTATTTATTTTTGAGAGAGAGAGACAGAGTGCAAGTGGGAGAGGAACAGAGAGACAGAGAGACACAGAATCTGAAGCATATTCCAGGGTCTGAGCTGTCAGCACAGAGCCCGACACGGGGCTCAAACTCACCAACTGTGAGATCATGACCTGAGCCGAAGCTGGATGCTTAACTGACTGAGCCACCCAGGTGCCCTAAGTTCTGTAGATTTTTACTCATGCATAGTCTTGCTAACTACCACCACAAACAGAACACAGAACAATCCCAACACCTCAATGAATTTCCTTGTGCTACTGGTAGTTTTTTTTTTTAATACCTTTACTGAGTTATAATCATATACCATACAATCTACCCATTTAAAGTGTGCAGTATAAGGGTTTTTAATATATTCACAGATAACGTGAAGCCACCAGTCAATTTTAGAACATTTTCATCACCGTCAGGAGAAGCCCCTTAGCCATCCACCTATCTTTCCATCCTTGCCCTGTCCTAGGCAGCTGCTAGTCCACTTTCTGTCTCTATAGATTTGCCTGTTCTGGACATTTCCTATAAACAGAATTGTATAATATATGGTCTTTTGTTACTGGCGTCTGTCTCTTAGCATACCATTTTCAAGGCTTCTCCGTGCTGTCCTTTTCACGGCCCAACAATAGTCCACTGCATTGAGATACCACACGTTATCACTTCATTCATTAGTTGATGGACATTTGGATGGTTCCCACCTTGTGGCTGTTGTGAACAGTGCTACTGCGAACACTTGTGTACGGGTTTTTATTCGAACAACCTGTTTTCAGTCCTTTTGGGTATGTAAGTAGGAGCAGAATTGTTGGGTCATGTGGCATTTATGTTGAATTTTTTGAGGAATCACCAAATTGATTTCTCACACTGGCTGAGCCGTTTAATTTCAGCAATATATGAGGGTTCTAATTCCTCATTTGTAATTTTCTGGTTTTGCCAATAGCCATCATAGTGGGTGTGAAGATACACAGTAGTATTCTGGATTCTAATAGTCTCACACTCAGGGTGAAAAATGTGGAGATTCTTGTCCTATTTTTTTGCCTTCAGCTGATTGAAATTTAGCAAACCATAGACTCTCAGTATATGAGAGATATAAACGGGGAATTGGCAGAGAAAATTAATCAAAAGGAATGGTCTATAAAGACAATATGAGGAAGAGCAAAATGTTATATGAAAGTCATGGGTCCAATATATACTTTAGTCAATAGATATTACTTGTTCCCACTGTATGCCAGGCTCTGTGCTAGGCGCCGGGGGCTCAAAACTAGTTAAACAGGAGCAGAGCCTTTAGAATGTTTATTGTATGGAAGGGGTGCTCAGAGGAGGGGCCCTTCCCTCAGTCTAGGTATCAGGAAGGGTTCCTGGGGGTGGACGGATGACAAGTAAAGAAATTCTCATCAGAAAATAAGGAACACTAGAAGTGTCTGAGGGGGAAAGCCCATGCTGGGACATTTGGGAAAGGTCTTCTGGATGGCCTTTTTTTTTTTTTTTTCCCCTTTTTTTCCCTTTAGGCTACAGTCTTGATTAGTCTGCTTTCTTTCATTTCCCAATCTGCAATTGGTGGGTAGAATTCTTTCCTGAGGAAAATAAATAATAACTAAGACTTTTGTAAATATTGCTGGCTTTTGATAATTGGCACTAATTAAAGGGGAACGTATAATGCAGGATGGCAACAACGTAAACAGGGTTTATATTGACTTTGGAATATTTTTTTTTCCCTGTAGATTCACAGATGTTGCTGTGTGGGATGTTCTCAGAACACACAGATCCAACTACAGCCTGATTCCCTTGGAAATGGAGTCTGTAGTCCCTCAGGATGATGCATTGGCCTGAGCAGATGAATTTTCTTTGGACAGTGCTTGTGGTGCACGCTTTTCCTGCGGTGAGAGTTCATTGTTTGGGCATTAGTTTTCTGTCTCCTGATTTATACTAAAGAGGAAGAACAATTCTGAAGTGGTTTGCTCTGTTTTAGAGGTGGCAAAAAATCCTCAGAGATCACCTGGGCTGCCCATTCTTTCTTGGTAGCATAAATAAAACCTTTCTGCCAAATTCAGGGGAGGAAAAGAAATTCTTTTGATATAAGATTCTTTTGATGACACTCTGTGGCTTTTTAAATAAGTACGAATAACTTATTAATTTGTGTCCCAAGTAGCAGCCTAGACATTGTCATAAAACATACACAAACATACAATAGACCAGATTTTAGATGACTTGTTTCTGAGGGGTCACCAATGGAGAACAGACTCTAACCCCAAATAAATACTGTTACCAATTGGTCAAAGTAAGAAATAGATTCACAGATGTACAATAAAACCTAAAACTCATTTGGGCTACTTATGGAGAATTAGCAACAAGTTTTTCTTAAAAATTAAAAAAAATTATTAAATGTTAATTTTTGAGGGAGAGAGAGAGAGAGAAAGAAAGAGAGAGAGAGAGAGAGAAAGCATGAGCAGAGAAGGGGCAGAGAGAGAGGGAGACACAGATCCAAAGCAGGCTCCAGGCTCTGTGCTGACAGCTCGAGGCTGTCACAGGGCTCGAACTCACAAACTGTGAGATCATGAGCCAAAGTCAGACACTTAACCAAGTGAGCCACCCAGGCGCCCCTTTTTCTTAAAATTTAAAAAAAAAATTTGGAAGATAAAGATCCTTGAGTATCTGATTTGAGTGAATAATAAAAATTAATTTGTAATTAGCACACCAGTTATATATTTGCTGTCTATTGCCACATAGCAAATTATCCCAAAACTTAATGACTTAAAGTAACAATAAATGTTTCTTATCTTATGTAGTTTCTGGAAATGGATTAGCTGAGTGTTTCTGGCTCAGGGACTGTCATGAGACTGTAGTCAAGCTGTCAGCTGAGTCTATAGTCATCTGGAGGTTTGTCTGGGGCTGGAGGACCTCCCTCCAAGATGGCGCTCCCACATGGCTGGAAAACTGGTTTCTCAGTCCGCTTTCTACTGAAACTTGCTATAAGGCTGTTTGGGTATCATCA
This sequence comes from Crocuta crocuta, assembly GCF_008692635.1. Taxonomy (NCBI): domain Eukaryota; kingdom Metazoa; phylum Chordata; class Mammalia; order Carnivora; family Hyaenidae; genus Crocuta; species Crocuta crocuta. Next base: position 499,819 of record NW_027529438.1, read on the forward strand.
CTGCATGACAGCTAGCTTCTCCCAGAACATGACCAGAGGGGGCAACGCAGATATAGCCATGTCTTTGATGACCTAGTGTAGGAAGTCACATGTCATCACTTATGCCGTATTTTATCAACTACACTGGAAACCCTGATACAGTGTGGGTAAGACTGCACAAGGGTGTGCGTACCAGGAGGTGGGGACCACTGGGTGCCATCTTGGAGGCTGACCACCACAAGCTGTTAGTATATAATTGGAAATGAGTCGCTCAAAAAGAGAATTGGATTAAATACTTTCCTATTCTGGCCATTAGCATCTGACTACTATAAAAAAATTCCAAATGGGTGAAGCCAAATTATGAATTTGAGCCCTTTTAGGATGAGAGATTTATGATCAACATCAAGATGGACCATTAGCTCAGGGTTATAGAAGACCATCTCCAGTTAGCTGGATTCTACTCTTTCCCATTAGGAGCAGAAAGCCCTTGGGTATTGGTACCCTACTCAGATTCTTCAACAGTGACTCCATGCCCACTCTTGGGTCATCTCCATGAAGCTACTCAGCTAGCTTGGTTCCAGTGGTGGCTTCCAACCATTTCTCTCTATACGGAGGACATTCCCTAATGTCACATTGCACACTCTCATGGGCAACCCTTAGATGATATGCATTTCCCAGACCACTTAGGTGTTACCCCATTTTTTTTCAATTCAAGAAATAGAATACCAGTGAATGAGAGAGGGGTCATCCTGGGGGTGAACTCAGCCATGTTCTAATTTATATAAATCAGAAAAGCACATGTATAAATAAGTAAGGCATTTGCAACATTAGCACATTAACTACTACTAGGAACAAGTTTCTTTCAAGACATTAGTGTGTTCACCCTGAGACTGAGGGCCTCAAGAAGGACCCTGGCGTGGTGAGTTTGAATCTGAAACCTGGTAAGACTGTTAGTTATTCCACGTTTCCTGGTAGGCTGGGAAGCGTCTGTCACTAACTATAGGGTAAACTGAGTGAGAATGTCTGTGTGACTGGCTCCTGCCCGTTTAAGCAAACCTGGCTTCCACCACCAAATGGGCCATGAGGAGTATTTAAAGGAGAGGTGTGGACATTGGCTTCAAACTGCCGGAGTTTTTTCAGACTGTCGCCTTTCTTACCACATCAACTCACTGTTTTTGTCTTTATCTGCCTTGTTCTCCAACGTTGTTTTCTTTGTACCTTGGCTCTGGTATCCACCAGGTCCTGTGATCCAATGATCAGTGTAGACATGTTTGTTGAATTCGCTCTCTGGATCTGAGCAGCCTTGGCTACACTGTGTGGAAGCGCCCCTCCCCTGCCGCCACCCTGCAGTGTGAGTCTGTCCCTGCTCCCCTACATCCCCAGGGGCCACAGGTGGGGATCACACACCTGTCATTCCACACAAACTCATCACTATCTCTGGGGGCAAACAAGTCAAGGACCATTAGTTAGGATTATTACCATCATTGTAATTCATCAAATGAATTTTCATTTATTGTAATTCACTTCAAATTCAGACATTTGTTCTTAGAAAGCCTTTTCTATTCCTTTCTTAATAAATAAGAGTCTTTATGCGGTGAGTTTCCTTGTCTCCCAGTTAACACAGGAGAAAACCAAGGCTGAGAAAAAGCCACACAGCCACTAAGTTGTGGGGACAGGATTAGAATCTCAAACTTCTAATATTTGGTCTATAGTGATTTTTTAAAAGTTTATTTTAAGATAGAGGTAGAGAAAGAGCATACATGAGTAGGGGAGGGGCAGAGAGAGAGGGAGAGAGAGAATCCCTCAATGTCAGTGCAGAGCCTGACGTAGGGCTTGATCTCATGGACTGTGAGATTATGACCTGCGCCGAAATCCAGAGTTGGATGCTTAACCAACTGAGCCACCCAGGTAGCCCTAAAATGATTTTCATAATGCTACAAACGGTACTGAAAAGTGTCAGAATGGAAAGTGTCATAGACTAAGATTAACTGGTAGATTATTTGATGGGAGTGCTTAATGATGAATCTTTTAAGAATGATTGGACTTTTAAGAAAAATTGGACTTTATTTATTTTTTAAGTTTAGTTTTTTGAGAGAGACAGAGTGTGAGCAGGGGAAGGGGCAGAGAGAGAAGGAGAGGGAGAATCATAAGCAGTCTCTGTGTTGACAGTGCAGAGCCCAAGTTGGGGCTCCAACTCATGAACCTGTGAGATCATGACCTGAACTGAAATCGAGAGTCGGGTGCTTAACCGACTGAGCCACCCAGGCACCCAGGAGTTTATTTGTAAAAGAAAATGTGCAATGACTTTCACCATTTGATGTAATAATTGTCTCCCTGCATTAGAGAATTAAATTCCACTTAGTTAAGTTGGATAGAAGGGCAGTGGTAAGGGGCGCCTGGCTGGCTCAGTCAGGAGAGCATGAGACTTGATATCAGGGTTGTGAGCTCAAGCGCCAAGTTGGGTGTGGAGTCCACTTAAAAAACATGAATTGAAAGTTAGAAGAGCAGTGGCAAAAGTATCAGAATGATGGGGATTTGGGAAGACGTGCATTTGTAGTTCTTCATCTTTGTACTTTGGTATGAATAGTGAAGAGTCAATCTGCTAGAAATATTTTTCATTTTTAAGTATTTATTGCAAAGCCACTGAGGGTAAGGCATTTACCTTGATATGACAGACCCTGTAGGGTCTATGTTTTGTGGAATATTATAACCTGAAGTACTTGAAGTATCCTTTGAGGGCTACTCTAGTAAGTTCTCTGTGAAACATTTTTGTGTTTTGCATGGGGGCGTTGCAGAGAACTTGGCAAGCCACATGATGCTGTGTTCCTTCATACTGATGGAGAGATCTTCTGGATCTCAGCGTGTGCAAGAGCTTCTCAGAAACGCCAAGTCTCAAAACCTACTGCTTTTCCTTCTTTGAGTTTGTCTTCTGGTTTGTGTTTTTGTGTACTAACTTGGCCCCAGCTTGATCTTCAAGCGTTGCTCAGTTTTTATTTTATCTTCACTTTGATCCCCCTCACTATCCTGTGGTTCTGTATATCCCTGACGTGATTCTGAATGTGAATACATGTCTACATTAACTTGGAGAGAGATAATAAATTTACAAACATCTATGTAGGAAGTTAGGAAGTTTTTGTTTTTTTCTTTTTTTTTTTTTTTTAGAATACACATGCGTGAGCACACNGAAAGGCAGAGAGAGAGAGAGAGAGAGAAAATCTTAAGCAGCCTCCATGCTCAGCACAGAGCCAGTCCAGGGCTCGAATCCATAACCCTGGGATCATGACCTAACCCAAAGTCAAGAGTCAGATGCTTTACCGACTAAGCCACCCAGGGGCCCCTGGAGGAAGTTTTAACAAACAAATGAGATTCATTTTGGTTTAGTAACACTCATTGCTTAGAAACAATGTGTTACCAACGGAGGAGGGAGTAGAGATAGAAGAAATAAGCGGGTACAGGCTGTCGAGTCATTTTCTACAGGCTGCATGCCCAGTGGTCCAGAGAGGCCCCACTGAGAAGGCCGTGTGACTTTGCTTCTGGAACCCGTACAAGACAGCACAGTGCTATCTGAGAAACTGTCAGGCCCCCCAGAAGACTGGCTGGTTGATTGGTCTCATGAGATTACTTAGTATAATGCTTTCATTGAACTTTTTTTCTGTGTTGGAGGAATATATGGGGAAGGGGAAAGGGTTCCAGCAAGAGTTTTCTCTAGGGGCCAAAAGGGTAACCAGTGATTCTCAGTGTGTGGTCCAGCATCTTCACCATCTTGGGAATGTGCTAGAAATGTAAGTCTTCGGGCCTCACCCAGAGCTACTGAATCAGAAATTCTGAGTGTGTGGCCTAGAAATCTGTATTTTAACAAGCCCTCCAGCTGACTCTGCAAGCTCAGGGTTGAGAGCTGCTGGCACTTAGAAGTCAGGAGCATGAACTCAGGACTCTGACTTCCTTTGCTAGAATCCTGGCACAACCCCGTATTAGCTGCGTGACTCCGGGAGAATTGGTTGATCGCTCTGTGCTTTAGTTTCCCCATCTGTAAGTATCTGGAGAGAATTACAGTACTACCTTCAGAAAGTTGTTACAAGGATTAAATTTGTGAATATACTCAAGAATAGTACCTGGCACATAATAACAGCTCAGTAAATTTTAGCCATTATCATCAGCAGACATCTTGCCATGGAAGAGTGGGAGAGGCTTTCTCGCTCTAGCCTCTCTTTCCCTGAGAAGCCGTGAAGCAGCCTTCTGTGAGGAACTGCTACAGGCTGGAGTTGCTGGGATAGCGCAGAACACAGGGATACGCACAAAGCCCTGTCTGCACACATCATGTACGTCGCTCTAGAGACAGCCTTGGGTTATGAGAAACTCCATTTCCTTCTCAGCTTTGGTAGGATCCGTTTCTAACCTGTGGGACAGAGAACTGATTCCTTGGTTGGTTTTTTTGGGGGGGGGGCAGAAACCCTAAGTGCCTGAGGCATCACA
>NW_027529438.1:504324-518626 GCF_008692635.1 Crocuta crocuta
GTTGGGGGGGGGGTGCGGGGGGATGGGGGAGTCTATAAAGAACCAAATGGCTATTTGACGTTATAACCTCTCTCCAAAGATCGGAGATCACCGTTGCAACGTTTAAATGGATTATTTTCGAACGTTGCTACAGACACACTCATCGACACGGCCGCCCGACCCAGTTTCCGGTTGCGATAGGATGGCATTGTGATTCCCCTTCTCCCGAGGTTTGAAACTTTTCCAGGATGGTGTGCAGCTTGACCGAATTAAAACCTTGTCAATAAGATGAAATACACCAGATCAATTGGGGTTTTTCTTTTGGCAGCGCCCACAGCCAAGCCGGCTCTTCCGTACGGCGGATCCACTCAATCATGCGATAGTAGTTGCTGACACGACCAGCAAGAGTGATTTGTTGGGGAAAATGGTTGGGATTGGAAAGGGGAGGGATTAAACGCAGGCGCTCAGAGGTTCCACACTGCGCCTGCGCAGCCCTGGGGCCCCGGCGGGGGTCACTAAATGGAACGAGACGACCTGGACCCAGATGGGTCAAGGTCTTTGGGTGAATGTGCACAGGTCATCCACGAAGTGCAAACCAGTGTCCTGGAGATTATAGCCTTTTGGGCTCTCTTTCTCACGGTCCAGACCCGACAAGCCCTCGAGGCCAAAGAGAATGAATTCTGAAGTTCAGTCCCAGGTCCGAGAGCCAGAGTGAAAGCGGAGCCCAGGGGTTCGGTCTGGTTGTGTAGACACCAAGGGCTTGTCTTATCTCAGTACATTCTTCTCCTGGCCCACCCCTCCCCCTCCCCATCTCTCCCCCTCAAACTTAGGCTGTTGCTTTGACAACAGCTGGGAAGGGGGGGGAGGTGGGGGACGGTGGAGGACTGGAAAGTTCCACGTCACTCTGTGGCAGAACTGCTGATGAGACCCAGGAAGGAGCACCGCCAGAATGAGATGTTAGCTTGAGCATTGCAAACGTTGGCAACGCAGNAGCTGGTGTCTTGCCAAGAGAAAAGCATCCTGATAGCAACAGGTCGTGACAGGATTTATGATGGGGGTTTATCAGCCAGAGAGAGAGGGGGGCGTGGGGAGGCCTGGGCGGTGTCTCTCCCTGCAGGAATGTTCCGCTCGATCCTTTTGCTACATGAAAAATGAAGTGCGGTGGGCTAGTGGGGAGACCTCGTAAAGCTTGGGTGACCGCGTAGACTTACATAGAGCCTGGCTTCAGAGCCTAAGAAACACCCAGGTTATACCAGTGAAGGGGCGCGGACATAAATAATGGGCAACTCCCATAAAAAAGGTCAAACATCTGACTTCAAGTAACATGTTTTTCCTCCCTGAGCTGAATGGCCTAGAGTTGAACCAGGGTCAGATTTGCATCCACATCTCTCCCTGGCTCGGCTCTTGGCTTGCCTTGTTTTCTCCCCAGGGTGTATTAAAAACAGAGCTGCTTCACATGAATGTGAGGCTCCCTCCCATTCAGAACCCTGTCTCAGCTTCGGCTTTTCTCTATCATCCCTAAGGGAGAAATATCTTCCAGAGCGTCAAGGTCAGTCGCGAGCTATTTGGGTTTGGAAATGAAATGAGACCCTTGGAAAGCGTGTCTCTTTACTCATACTTCGCTGGTGTTAATAAGACTCGGTCATTCTCCGGCCCTGGGTCACAGGTCAGGCAGCCATAAACCTGCCCAAGGAATTTCTTTCGGGCAGAATTACTTTTTCTTTCTCTCTTCTTTTGCTATGGAAGGAAAGGATTTTGGGGGGGAGAAAACCCTGCTTTTGCTTTTTGTTTTGTTTTGTTTTTCTGTGTGTGGCTCTTTAGAGCTAATCTTCTGGCCTGCAAAAGCACCTGAAAATAAATGTGCAAACAGCGACAGCCTATCTGCCTGACCGCCCCCACTTCCTTAAATTTTAGACTCAGCAGCTGGAATCCTTAACTCCCCAGGGACAGACCTAGCCTTAACCCGAGGCTTTGAAGTTGATTTTATTTTATTCCTGGCCCAGGGATGTAAGGAGACCAAGGTCAGGAGAGGGCTGAATTGGAAGCCAGTTTCCCTCGCTGCTGTCTGATCAACGTTCTGACTGGTGCCTTCAGTCCCCAGCTGGGCCCTGGTCCTCATGATCTGTTTTAGCCTTCGCCCTGCGTGTCCTCTGTGCCGCTGGTCCTTCTGGCCATCACCTGCCCCCTCCCCTGGTTTCCAGGCAACGATTTGCCTCGTTCTTCTCCTACCTCCCCCTGAAACCTCACAGCTTCCGTGGCATGCTCTCCTCTGCTCCCCACCCCTCTACCCCGAAATGTTGACATTCCTTAGGGCTCGACCAGTTGTCATTTTCTCCTCTCTGGGTAAGCTTATTTACACCTGTGACCTTAATCACCGAGTCTAGGCTACTGGCTCTCGGCCATAGAGACCAAGCTCCAGGCGTGTTTCCAGAACTTTCTAGCCACCTCGACTTGCAATGCCCCATAGTAGCTGAAATGTACACATTCCAATATGACCTCATTTTCTTCCCCCTCAAGGAAAACTTCTTGTAGTCTTGCTTTTTGAGGGATGGATTCCCATCCATCCAGTCCCTCGAGAAAAAAATCGCCGAGTCAAGGAGGACTCCCCCCACCCCTACTCCCCATGTTCAAACACTCACATGTTCTGATGTTTGCACTTCAGAAATTTTTCTTGAGCCCTGCCTCTCATTTTCATTTTCCATATTCCGTGCTTTTGCTTTGGTCTAATCCCTCATCCTCCTTCACCTGTAAACATGTAACATTATAATTCTGGAACAAGCATAAGCTCAACAAATATTGGTGGAAACAATGGATCACCTCTCTAGACCTAGACAGACTATTGTGAGGGTCATGTGAGCTACTTTATGGAAAGCCCCCTTAGCGCTATGATTGGCTCACAGTAGAAGCTCAGGAAACGTGAGTTGTTATATATTATATACAGGACCTGTTTGAAGGCATAGACCTTGGACCCAGGCTGCCTGGTTTCAAACTCTAGTTCCAACCTGTTTACATTTCTTGTGTACACGATGTCTGTGTCTCAATTTTTTTCATCTGTAAGATGAGATGATTATAATACAGCTGTTGTGGGGATTACATTATTTAATTTATGTAAAGCTTTTATTTTTATTTTTATTTTTTTGTAATATTTTTATTTATTTCTAGGAGAGAGAGAGAGACAGCGTGAGCAGGGGAGGGTCAGAGAGAGAGGGAGTCACAGACTGAAACAGGCTCCAGGCTCTGAGCTGGCAGTCAGCACAGAGCCCGACACGGGGCTCGAACCCACGAACCGCGAGATCATGACCTAAGCGAAAGTCGGACGCTTAACCGACTAAGCCACCCAGGCACCCCTATGTAAAGCTTTTAGAACAGTGCCTAGCATATGCCCAATATGTTAGTCCTTCCTGTTATTATTTTTGTTAGTTTCCTGCTTCCTGGGCTTCATAGTCAACATGTCGAACTTTATTAGAGGAAAGGTGCATTCTCTGAGCTCTCATGTATGGTTCCCGTGACGTTGAGGAAGAATCATCACCCATTTTCACCAAGTATCATGTCTATCTCCTATGAACTTAGTAAATCCTGAATCACAGTCTTTTTGCAGCATTTTATAATAGCTCGTTAGGGTGGCCAGCTGTCCTGGTTTGCCTGGGGTGAGAGGTTTTCCAGGATGGGGGACTTCCGGTGCTAAAACTAAGATAGTCCTAGGCAAGGCAGGACAGCTGGCCGTGCTGCCCTTTGTCTTGAGTACTTGCGCTCTTCTGAAGCTCAGGTGCTAAACACGATTCCCCAAGCATATTTCAGAGGCAAAACCAAAATGCCTAAGTCAGGGCAATGGGCTTGCGTGTCACATCGGGAACATAATCTGGGAGCCCTCACACACCACCTTCTCTTCTCTAACAACATGTGTTCTGGGAGTTTCTCGGACAATTGAAGGCTGTTTCTTACTGGTGCGAAGAAAGGCTTCTGATTTCTGGCTTTGTCCTTAAACAGCGCAGCTCACTTTAGCTGAGTCTCTGCGCTGAAGAGCAACTGCGATCCCCTTACTCATCCCCCAGGCCTTCTCTGCCGATGGGCTGCGGCGCCACAGGGTCCTGGTGACAGCTGACCAGCAGTGGGCACAGCCGCTGCATAGAAGGCTGTCCGCGGTGAAGTGGATGGAGCTCCTGCTCCCCGCCAAATAGTGAGCAGCTGTCGCCTGCTCCACTCCGAGCCTCTCCTCCTGTTGTTTCTAAATTGCAGTCTCTCTCTTCCCTTATTGGCACCAGACTCATCTTCGTAGAAAGGCAATCGATTCACATCGTTTCCCAGGCCAAATCTGTTGGTTCCGGAGGCCCACAGCATCAGGGCCAGATCCTCTGGCACAGTCTGGCCTCCAACGATCTCTCCAAACCCTTCTTGGCTGCCTTCTGCTTTCCTTATCCAGAAGTCACTGCTGTTCCTCAAAGATCACCATGTCTTTGGATTCGTCTGCTCAGGCTGCTGTAGCAAAATACCATAGGCTGGGTGGCTTAAGTAATCTTTACTTCTCATACTTCTGGAGGCTGGAAATCCAAGATCAAGATTCCAGCCAGTTTGGTTTCTGGTGAGGTCTCTCTTCCTGGCCTATGATGGCCACCTTCTCAAGCTGTGTTCTTATAGGACGGAGAGAGGGAGAGCACTGGTGTCTCTTCCTTTCTTAGAAGGGCACTAATCCCATCATGAGGGCTCCACCTACATGACCTCATCTAAGCCTAATAGTCTCCCAAAGTTCCCACCTTCAAATACTACGACATTTGAAGACAGGGTTTCAACATAGGAATTTTGGGGGAAACACAATTCAGTCCATGACACATTTTAATTAACTCCAGCTTCTGCACATGCTATTCCTGACTTCCATGCCCTTTCCCTTCTCTAGACAGATTCCTACGCATTTCTTAAAACCCATATAAAAGCTTCCATCCTCTCTAAAGCCTTCCTTGGCTCCCCTCTGGGTGCCTGTAGCATTTTGTCTAGAACTTAGTAAGAGAAGTTGCCACTCTGTATAAGAACACGTTTCATGTCCATCTCTCCCTGGAGTCTTGGAGTGTCTTGAGGGACAGGACTTCTGGAGTTTTCTTCTTGGAGGGTCTTGTGTCTAGCACAGGTGTGCTTCAGTCTTTGAATGACTGGATGAGAGTGCCAGCCAATGTGCAGCCATGACAGCAGCAGTTAACCTTGACTGGGAGCTCTTCCTGTGTGCCGAGGTGCTCTGCGAAATGCCTTACCGGTCCCATCTCAGTCCTTGAAGGAAAGCGGAGTCACTATCCCCACTTGACGTGAAGGTGATTGTTGATTTGGTCAGCAGCTGGGGTCCATCTTTGTTGCATCTACGTAGAAAGAACTTCAGAGGTGCAGCCATATCAGCAACAGAATCCGTTTTATTTTTATTATTATTTATTTTGAGAGGGAGATAGAGAGCAAGTGGGGGAGAGGCAGAGAGAGAGGGAGACAGAATCCCAGGCAGGCTTTGTGCTATCAGCACAGAGCCTGACGCGGGGCTTGAACTCAAGAACTGCAAGATCATGACCTGAGCCGAAATCAGTTAATCAAGGGCTCTTAACTGACTGAGCCACCACCCAGGCATCCCCAACAGAATGTTTTTTAAAAGCTCTTGGGGCGCCTGGGTGGCTTAGTCGGTTAAGCGTCCGACTTTCGCTTAGGTCATGATCTCGCGGTTCGTGGGTTCGAGCCCCGCGTCGGGCTCTGTGCTGACTGCCAGCTCAGAGCCTGGAGCCCATTTCAGAGTCTGTGTCTCCCTCTCTCTCTGACCCTCCCCTGCTCACGCTCTCTCTCTCTCTCCTAGAAATAAATAAAAATATTTAAAAAATAAATAAATAAATAAAAACTCTAAAATACTATATAACCTTTCTCAAGCCACTCTAACACCTTGGAAGCTCTCGTGTATTAAGAATTTTATGTGCTAATCATGAGTTCGATGTAACTCCTAAGACAACCTCAAAAAAATGATTGTATGACATTTCCTTACCCTAATGTCACTTTTAGTTTGTATCAGGAAGTTCTAAGACTGGTTTTCTTTTAAAATATCCTTAGTTAGTTGGTGGAAATGCAAACTGCTGTAGCCACTCTGGAGAACAGTATGGAGGTTCCTGAAAAAATAAAAATAGAGCTACCCTACAACCCAGTAATTGTAGTACTAGGTATTTATCCAGAGGATACAAAAATGCTGATTCAAAGGGGCCCACACTATATTGTTTATAGTGGCCTTATTAATAATAGCCAAATTATGGAAAGAGCCCAAATGGTCATCACCCGATGAATGGATAAAGGAGATGTGGTATATATACACAATGGAATATTACTCGGTGATCAAAAAGAGTGAAATCTTGCTATTTGCAACAACATGGATGGAACTAGAGTGTATTGTGCTAAGCAAAATAAGTCAATCAGAGAAAGACAAATGCCATATTTCACTCATGTGCCATTTAAGAAACACAACAGACAAACATAAGGGAATGGAAGGAAAAATCAGAGAAAAACAGAGAGGGAGGCAAACCATAAGAGACTCTTAAACACAGAGAACAAAATGAGGGTTGCTGGAGGGGAGGTGGGTGGGGGATGGGGTAAATGGGGGATAGGCATTCAGGAGGGCACTTGTTGGGATGTGCATTGGGTGTCATCTGTAAGTGATGAATCATTAAATTCTACTCCTGAAACCAATACTACACTTTATGTCAATTAGCTTGAATTAAAAAAAAAAAGAATAGGGGCACCTGGGTGGCTCGGTCGGTTAAGTGTCCGACTTCGGCTCAGGTCATGATCTCATGGTTCATGGGTTCAAGCCCTGCATCGGGCTCTGTGCTGACAGCTCAGAGCCTGGAGCCTGCCTCTGATTCTGTGTCTTCCTCTCTCTCTCTCTGCCCCTCCCCTGCTCACACTGTCTCTCTCTCTCAAAAATAAATAAAACATTTTTAAAAAAAGAATATAAAAAAAGAAAAACTTCAGAAAAAATAAAAATAAAATATCCTTAGTTAGGATGTTTTATAGAGACACGCTGACCTTGCCCTTGCTAGTCTGAGTCAGGCCTATGTGCTGTTTGAGGCCGTGTCTCTCACTTGCTTTCCAGGTAATTTCCATGTTCACTTTAGCTAATGCCTCTGTTTTGTGCCACATACTCGCTTTGGTGCATAATTGGAAGGGCAAAAATTGCTCAGTGGAAAAAAAAATTAAGTCAACGCACAAAATAAGACTCTGAGAACATTTCTGTTAGAGGGACAGATCTGATTAGAGATGCATCATTCTAGATACCGATAAAGGATAATATAAATAGCTATGGTTTCTTGCCTCCCTTTTGTGTTTCGACGTTTTACACTGCCTTAATCTTTACATTTGTCCTATAAAGTAAGTGGACTTTTTCCATTTTACAGAGGAATAAATGGAGGATCAGAAAGTTGCATAAGTTGTTCAAGGTCTCCCTTGAGAGAACAGAGGTCTTGGGAATGGAGCCAAGGTTAGTCTTACATCAGACCGCATGCTCTTCGCCAGCAAGCTACACAGTCAGATGGTGCCAATAGCATAGTGTCTGCAGGCACCCCACGTTATAATCTACTGTGAGACAACACCTGCCTGTGTTCCCCAGATGTGACCGAGTGACCATTCCCGGCCTCAATATTTCTAGGTGGCATGACACATTCTGTGTCACCCAGTGGCCTATGCTGGAAATAATCCTTGCTTACTTTTCCGTAGGGTTGGAGATTCCTTTGGACATTTTCCCTGGGCAGAGGAGGGGTGGGGCCAGGGTAAGGATATAGTGGACGACAGCTGGCATAGTAGCTTGATAGCAGGGACACCGGCCGACTTGCTTAGTGAGACATGTTTAAATCTGTCCCTGACCTTTCCCCAGGCATCATGCCTCCATCTTGTTTCTACTTCTGGTGCGAAGGATCTGGTGAAACGTAATGATGAGTAATGACAAAGTCCAAGAAATGGTCTTATTAAGCAGGATTTTTTGTCTTGAAAATGGGGCATCTGTGGGCAAGTAGAAACTCATCGGGCGACTCCCAAATAAAGAGCTGGGTGGCCCTCCTCATTCTTTCCCACACTGAGAATAGTTCTCCAGTTTGAAAACAGTTCTCAAGGCTGTAAAATTTACCCCACTAAAACCAACCTACTCTCTCTAGCCAAAGATCAAACTTTTGCCAGATGTGGTTTTTCCATTGTCATTTCAGCCTTCAGGTGGGAAAACAATGGTTGATAAATTTTATATACGGAAGCTATGTCTCCATGGGCAAAAGAGGTATAGGTCAGAGCAATTACCTGGACAATTAATTCAGTCTACAACCTGGATTTTAGAGACCAGTTTCTAGACAGAACTACGTTTGCCCTGGTTTTGATTTTGTAGTTTACCGGTTTGGTCCAGAACTTCTACTGAACGACTTGTTTTTGAATCTGGCCTTGAATGAGTGCTTCCTTTGATTTTTTCCCCCCCACATCCTTTGGTGTGTTCTCTACAGCTGGAATCAGGGACTGGATAGTGTGACATAAAGTGCTGGAGCCATCCACTGTGGGCTTTGGGGACGGCCCCCTGGCAGCGGGAGCCCAGTGACCCTGGGAAGCTGACGTGGCCTCGTTTCTCCTGACGTCACATAGCTGGCAAAGCTTCAGGCCCAGAATGTTATCATATTCTTCCACGTTGGTGGTTCAGCCAGCACATGGGAAATTGGACTTGGGTGGAGCTGTCTGGCAACAAATCCAAACCAAAATGGGAATCAGTCCTTTAAGGCCAACTGTGAAAATGTACGTGGGCCCACAGCCCAAAGGCCCAAGGGGCACTGGGAAGGGTGGAGGTGGAATCAAGAACACTTTTAGTGACGCGCTGAAAACACCGCTTATCCAACCTGGCAGTTCTTTGTGCCCTGTGAAGTTGGACTATGGGAAGGGCTACTGAACACCTTCTCAGGCCAGGAAAAAATGGCAGAGGCACGGCATGAGGGGGACCTTATTTTCAAAGATGTCTTCGATTTTTTGTTGTTGTTGTTGTCGCTTGATTGAGATGTTCATTTAAAAAAATGTTTTTATTTATTTTTGAGACAGAACATGAGTGGGGCAGGGGCAGAGAGAGAGAGGGAGACACAGAATCCGAAGCAGGTGCCAGGCTCTGAGCTGTCAGCACAGAGCCCGATGCAGGGCTTGAACTCACGAACTGCGAGATCGTGACTTGAGCTGAAGTTGGATGCTTCACCGACTGAGCCACCCAGGTGCCCCTACATATTCACTTTTAAAAAAAGAAATAGTAGCCTTCATATAAGGCAAAGGAGCTACCCTTAGTGGGCTTCTGGGATGTCTCCATCATGGGTTATTCACCTCTCCTAATCACTCAGGCTCTCCCTGTAGCAAGGCCAGGAGAAGGCTGGGGCCAGAGAGGGAGCGTCAAGAATATCCACTGCGGGACTTCTCAACTTGGCCCCACACTGGAATCCCTTAGGGAATATTCTAGAAATGCTGATGCCTGGGCTTCATTCCAGGCCAATTCAATCAGAATGTCTGGGGTCCCCTCCCAGACATCCATATGTTCTGATACAGTACTTGCTCTGCCTCCAAGGTTGATAATCGCCAAGTTAGACGAACACGACATGTGAAGAAATGAAGTGTCCAGAGCAGACTCCCATTGAGCTCTCTTGTTCCGCATAACGCTGCCTCCCTTTATTGTAGTTTGGCCATAAATGAAAAGCATGCTTGAAAATAAAGTAGCTTTAAGAAATGGATTTCCTTTGGAGGCAAACAGTGATTTAATCCTGAGTACTACACGGATGCTTCTCTACAGGAGCGTCTGACCCGCATGAGCTTTTTGTGTCTGGGGCCAGCTGAGCTGAATGTGGGCTCCTTTGTGGCTTCTCCATCGCTGGCCAGCAGGCTGGCCTCCTGTTTCTCTTCTGGAAACCTCACACACTCTCTTGATTCGTGGTGTTAATGGAAAACACTCTCTGTGACCCTGCAGCTGGTGGTCCGTTTATCTCCCAGAGAAACATTATTCACAGAACTCACCTCATCTGGGGACCATGTGTCCAAGGGAAATATCGTTTTTTTGGCAAAGGGCACCTCCAGACACCTGAGCCAGCGTTCCCCTCTGGGACATCTGCTTACTGACTAAATAACAGGCAGCCAGGTACGCTTAGAGTTTTTTTGTCTGTATATTTTTTGCCCAGTCCCCCATAGTGGCCACATTGCAACTAAAAATTCTTAGCTAGACTTACCAACAATACCGTTTAATCACATTTAAACAGGATTTCAAGGCGTTGCCGGTCTCTCTATGAAAAACTTTGAATTCCTTCTTGTGTTAAAAGAATGACATGATCTATGATGTAATTTCTGAGGCATTTAAAGAAATTGCTTGGTCTAGACTAATGGCCTTTAACTCTGGCCGAATTCGACTCACCTGGGGAATTAAAAAAAATATTACTGTCACCTGGGCCTCACCTCAGAGATTTGGAACCCGTGGGTCTGGGGTGGGGCCATGGGGTGGGACTACAATGTGTGAACCCAGCTGAAGCTCCTCACTGGGTCTCACTTGCAGCCTGGGCTGATGCTGGAACAGGGCTCCGAGCTCTGGAGTTTTCACTGTGACCTTGGTGCAAGTGCAATTTCGTTCATTTTATTGATTCAATGAATTTATGTTTAAGAGGGAGATTTTTTTGGAAATACTTCTCTAGGTATCTTTTCCTCCAGTCGTCCATGCGGTCTTTCCTTCACCTTCGCAATCTCATTATGGCTAAAGCAGAGATGCATCACCCCTGGGAAGGAGAAGGTAGGTACTGCCAAGAAAGGTGATTTGCAACCTTAGATGCCCTTTAGAACCACTTGGGGAGCTTTAAAAAATTGCTGGTGCCTGGGATCCGCTCCAGACTAATTAAATCAGAATGGGGGTGGGGGGGATGGGTCCAGGGATTACCATAAAAATACTCCAGGCATAATACTTTTTTGTTATGCATCCAAGGTGGGGACTGATGGTTCTAGTAAGAAATGGGTGGCTTACCAACTTACAATGACATTTTTTTTTTAAATGGTATTTATTCAGCACCGTTTAAAAAAAATATTTGAGAGAGAGAGAAAGCGAATGAGGGAGAGCAGGAGAGGGAGAGAGAGAGAGAGAGAGAGAGAGAGAGAGAGAGAGAGAGAGAATCTAAAACAGGCTCCACAATCAGGGCAGAGCCTGATTCTGGTCTTGATCCCACAACTCTGGGATCAGGACCTGAGCCGAAATCAAGAGTTGGATGCCCAACCGACTGAGCCACCCAGGTGCCCCTACAATGAGATTCTTATTTTATAGAATCTTGTGTGTTTGAACTCAAAGTTTTGAGATTTAAGGGAAATTATCTACTGACTTGTAATTGGAAAAGATGGAGGTTAGTTTTATTGATAATAGGAGTTTATGATTTACCTTCATACAAATTTATTGAACAACTAGTATATGCAAGGAACCTGTGATTAGAAACATCTGGGAACGTTTTGTTAGTGTACTTTGGGTCAGAAAGGAGACCAGAGTGGATATATGGGTCTGGGTCCCAGCAGGAAAGACCAGGCACGCTCATACTTGGTAAGTATATAGGGTTTAATAAAGGGACTGTTTATCACGATATGGGGTAAGGTTTAGGGAGCCAACAGGAGGGGTGCAGCTCGTAGGAACGGCCAGTCACAGGGGGTGCCATGAGCATCCGCAGGCCCGACAGGCCAGGCAGACTAGCGGTTTTAGAGGGTGCCTGACGGAAGCCATGAGCTTCTTGAGAAGGATGCAGCATTGCACGGGGACGCTTCCTGTATAAGATCATCCTAGGTGAGTTCCCGTGTCACCCAGCCCAGAGTCCTAAGTCATTCACAACTGGTCCTGGAGCTGAGGAGGTATAAGTGACAGAGCCTACCTTTTGAAGGTGGGTAAACGAGAGGGGAGTGGGGCGTTGCCCCTAATTCTGGTTTGGGAAACTAGTAATCCAGCAGTTTAACAACCGCTGCCCCGTCTCATGGGACTCTGCCTACGCGGCTCACCGGGACTGGGGATTCTCACAGCAGCACAGAAAATGTCAGCACGTCATTCATTCATTTATACATTTACTCATTCTGGGAAATCGAGAAATGCTTCCTGAATGGCTCCCAAGTGCTAGGCACTGCTCTAAGCTATCGGAGCTTGGCTTCTTGTCTTGCAAGGGGAACTAGAGCAGCGATGGACCAGCAGTAGAGGAGCCCGTGTTTAACGCAGCCGGCTCCAAACAAAAACATTTACACCCGTCAGGGGATCATGTAGAAAAGCATCAGCGTGGTGGTGATTAAATCACTGCTTGCCTTAAATCCATTTATATATTTTTTTAACGTTTATTTAATTTGAAAGAGCGTGTGAGCAGGGCTGGGGGGCACAGAGAGAGGGAGAGAGAGAATCCCAAGGGGCTCCACACTGTCAGCACAGAGCCCGATGCAGGGCTCAAACTCACAAACCTGAGATCATGACCTGAGCTGAAACCAAGAGTCGGACGCTTAACCGACTGAGTCACCACAGGCACCCCTAAAATTCATTTTTTTATTAAAAAATTTTTTTTGTTTTTGAGACAGAGAGACAGAGCACGAGTGAGGGGGTGCAGAGAGAGAGAGGGAGACACAGAATGCGAAACAGGCTCCAGCCTCTGAGCTGTCAGCACAGAACCCTATGCAGGGCTCGAACCCACAAACCGTGAGATCATGACCTGAGCCGAAGTCGGATGCTTAACCAACTGAGCCACCCAGGCGCCCCTAAAATTCATTTTTAAAAGGTGATTTGTGAACTTACATTTTGCATTATGCTCTTAATTCATGGTAAAACCACAGTAAAGAGAAGCAACTTGGTGTGGAGTTGCACTGCTAAATAAGACGGTGGCTTTGGCACTAACTAGCCACCTCGCACCCTCCCGTTGTTTTGGAAATTTCTGTTTTCATCTTCCAGTAGGGATGTGACTTGGGCACTGGTGGGGAGGTGGGCTGGGAGGTGCCCCTGAAGAAATTCAGGAGAGGAAATTCCTTGTAGCTGGAGATGGTCTCCAGCATAAGGGAGAGAGTTTCATTCATTCACAGACACATTTGTTGGAGGAGCATCATGTGTGGACACGGGGCTGGGTGGCAGGGATCCCCAAATAATGATAGCATCCTTGCCCCTGAGGCACATGTGGTTTCCTGGTGATTCAAGTGAGCATGGCCCCGTTTTCCTGGAGTTTGGTGGGGTAATCCTTAAAGAATCTCTGAAAAATGGTTCATTTTATAAAGGATTTGACCACCTGCCAAATTCTAGCCTGAATATTTGTGACTTGTTTAATCTGTGTGTGTGTGTGTGTGCACACGTGTGTGCACGTGTGCTGGCCTGCACATACGTGCTTCATCTAGAAAGAATCCTCTACTGGGATGAGGTGGGGAGGAAGGAGGGAGAACCACTACATTTTTCCTTACCATTTTTCTGGTGCGAAAGTAAGCGGGAACCCAGCACAGCACAGGCTGCGAAGGTAGGAAAATTCAGGTCTACACAATCTGCTCTCTTTTGACTCAGAAGTAGATGTTGGAGTATCAGGACCCCAGGACTCCAGTGAAATGGTTCCACTTCATGATTTCTTAGAGCAGGGACCTGTTTTCATTTGAATTCCCCAATATCTTTGGGAGGGGGGTGCCTTCACACAAATGGACTTAGCATCTGGGCCTTCTTGTTAGGATGGCCTTGCTTGCTAATACCTGGGACTTTTGCCAACATCCTTGAACACTAGAAGTGAAGTCAAAGCCCAGAAGGAGACAAGTGTCCGAGAACACGAGGAAGCCCATTATGTTAACGTGCTCGTCTGTGTCTCTGTCATAACGTACGTGCTTTCCGTCCTGACTTTGAGTAAGTGACCTTTAGCGGAGATGGGAGGGTCTGTCGTTCTGATGGTTGACAGCTGTGGAGATTTGCTCCGAATGGAGCAACGGTTAGGCTAGTTGTCCAAATGCTAGAGCCTGTGAGTGAGGAATAGCACCGAAGGAGGCCAGGACGGGGTAACTTACCGCTGCTCAACTTCACTGAGAACCTGAGACCGAACCGGGGCCCAAGAGGAGAAGTACAGGAGAGGACTGAGGTGTTGCTGGGATTTATTTACGGATGTCACAGAGATGCCTTTTGAAATAGGAAGGGAGCAAGGACGGACCCCCTGATAACCCGGGGGTTTGGTGTTTTCTCAGGTCCTCAAGACACGGGGGTATCTCATTGCGGGTGGATGCCACTTGGAAGGCACTAACTTTCTTTCTGGATGCACCCGGGGTGACTCTGGGGTGTTCATGCGGCCCCACAGGCAAGGGGAGAGGGGCAGTGTCC
>NW_027529438.1:518705-547704 GCF_008692635.1 Crocuta crocuta
GCTGTTATCAAGCCTCTGACCTCATTTGCTTCTGATGTGTATCCTGAACTTCAGGTGACCTATATTTAGATTATGTAAAAAGGATTGAAAGCAAATGGCCTTTTTGCTCTAAGGTCAGAGTTCAGCTGGGCTTGATAATGCCGCTTTGATCTCTGGGACCCTGCCTGTCGAGATCTATGGTGTCTGTCAACTAACTTCGCCCCGCACTTGACCTTTTGCTTGCTTGGACCTGTAGTTACTGCCAGGACTCTAATCCCTCAGCATGTCACTTCTGGCACTAAAAAAAAAAAAAAAAATCTGAAAAGCCCAAGATTCAGACATTGCAGATTCTGCTCTGGTCCCTTACAAATACGTTTAATGAGGACTTTTTGAAATAAAAAAAAAAACCCTAAGAGGGTGAAGGAGCGGTTTTAAGAGGAAATTTCAAACAAATTATAGAGCCAATGATACGGAGCTCAGTAACGCAAGTTGGCTTGGCCAGAGTCGTACAGGAGGCATTTGGAAATCCTAAATAGAGCTGGCTAGAATGGAGACATTTGCTGCAACTCCCTGTTTGGGGGCAGGGGACCCCTCAGCCACGAAAGACAGGAGATGCTTATCTCCTGTCCTTCTGAGAATTTCTCCACGTGCTTTCCTTTGATTTGCTCATTTTGATATTTTATCACACTGGCAGCTAAAAAGTGCTTCCTTATGTCCAGCTAGAATCTTGGCTACTTAATTTAAAAATCAGTTTTCCATCCCTCGTCAATTTCAGTTATTCATCATTATTATTATTATTTGGTATGGATCCTTTCCAGATGTGCACGTGGTTTCCACAGTGTGGCAAACCTACTTGGACTTGATACCCTCAGAGGTCTGACTGCTGACAGCAGAGCAAGACCCTTGGCCTAGGCCCCAGGAAGAGTCTAGTTGTCTGCCTGCCTAGATCCTATTGCTTGACCTTGGACATGTTGCTTTCCCCGTCCGGGGATCACGTCCCTCCGCTCTAAGGCGAGGGAATCCAATCACATCATCACTAAGATTTCTTTCAGTTTTGATGCTTGTGTGATTCTGCTAAGGACACTGTATCGAGACAATGAATCTGCTTAGCATGTAACAGACACACAATAAGTATTTGTCAAGCAGAATTCGATTATAGGGATTCCATTGAAGGTTTCTTTCAGCACTGTCTAAACCTTTGAACCGATGCCCTCTGTCCCTTCCAGGAGTGATCTATCTCATGGGGAAGTAGGAATGAGATCGCGGTGGTGACGTACCTTTCTTCACAAGGTGCGTCAGGCATCTGCTCCAGGAGCAGTCAGGACTCTGGCTCCACAGACAACCTGTTTCTAGTCACTTCTTTGCTGTCATAGCCAATCTATTAAAATGCCTCTGTGATTCCAGAAAGAAGGCAAGTGTCCATGAGGAAGAGGTTATAAATACATCCAATTATAAATATATCCCATTAAAAATAGATATTAACAAGCAGCTCCAGACAGCGTTGGGTTTGGCAGACTTAGCCAGGGAGAAAGGAGGCTAGTATCCAGAAAACAATCCAGTTGTCCGTTGAACAACATGGCTTTGAACCGTGCAAGTCCACTTAATATGTGGATTTGCTTTGTTAAATACAACACAGTACTGTGAATCTATTTTCTCTTGTGAGTTTCTTAATTATAGTTTCTTTTTTCTGGCTTTCTTGTAAGAATACAGTATATAATATGTCTAACATACAAAATATGTACTAGCTGACTGTTTATATGACTAGTGAGGTTTCCGGTCAATAGTAGGCTATTGGTTAAGTTTCTGGGGAATCAAAACTTTTATGTGGCTTTTCAACTGTGCAGGGGGTCAGCTCCCCTCACCCCTACACTGTGCAAGAGTCCATTGTAATATTTTCTTAAATGATTCCTTAGTAATATCTTTGGGGTTGTATATGGCTCTTAACTAGCTACTAAATAGTGTACGGTGGTCAGAGAAGAGTTTGGCTTAGGAAGTCCAGGAAAAATAGAATTAGGACTTAATAAACATTTCTCTGTGTCAAGGACCTACACGGAAACTTCAGTGGATGGTTAGGGGTGACTCTGTTCCTGAGGCTTTGGAAAGAGAAAGTTGCACGCAGTCCCTAACATCCCTGGTTTTTAAGATCTCCAGGGAGGGGCACCTGGGAGGCTCGATTAAGCGTCCAACTTTGGCTCAGGTCATGATCTCACGGCTTGTGGGTTTGAGTCCCACATCGGGCTCTGTGCTGACAGCTCAGAGCCTGCAGCCTGCTTCAGATTCTGTGTCTCCCAATCTCTCTCTGCCTCTTCCACTCCTCTTGCTCTTTCTATTTCTCAAAAATAAACAAACAATGATATAAATAAAAGCTGGAGGGTGCGGCAGAGGAAACGATGCTCCCGTTATCAGAGGGCCTGGGTTTCCATCCTGGATCCAGCAGGTCCCCATTGGGTGACCTTGGGGGAAACGAACCCCTTTCACTGTGTAAGGCTCAGGTGTGGATTGACAGTTACATGAGGTACCAGATAGGAAAGCGGCCAGGCACAGAATCTGCCACGTGGAAACTCAAACGTTAGTTTCTTGCGGTGACGGTCTGGTGTCAGGGCCATGTGGACATGCACCACAGCGGAGGAGCCCCCCGGGGCCCCTCCCACAGCCCCAGGACGAACTCCCAGCCTCCCTGTCTGAGTTTGCTGGAGATACAATGACAGCGTACCACAGCCTGGGTGGCTCACACAGCAGGAATCCATTTTCTCCCAGTTCTGGAATTCGGAGCCCAAGATCAAGGTGCAGACAAGGGTTTCTCAGATGACTCTCCGCTTGGCTTGCACCTGGTTCCTCTCTTGCTGCCTCTTGACGCGGCCACCCCTCTGGGCACGTGCACCCCGTGGTCTCTCTGCATGTCTTCCTCTCTTCTTATAAGGACCTGGGTCCGATTGGATTAGGGCCACCCTAATACTCTGATTTCAATTTTAACATCATCATCTCTTAAAATTTTTTTAAGTTTATTTACCTATTTTGAAAATAGAGTGAGAGAGGGAAGGGCAGAGAGAGGGGGAGAGAGAATCCCAAGCAGGCTCTGAGCTGTCATCACAGAGCCCAAAGTGAGTCTCAAGCCCATGGACAGTGAGATCATGACCTGAGCCAAAACCAAGAGTAAGACGCTTAACTGATTGAGCCACCCAATGGGCTTAACTGATTGAGCCACCCAGCCAACATCATCATCTCTTTGAAGGCCCATGTCCATGGTCACATTCTGAGGTACTAGGGTTCGGACTTAGAATTTGCAGGGAGGGAGAAAGAATTGAGTCCACAAGGCCTAGGCACTCACTGAGCCTGCATGTGGGGCTGAGGTCACACAGCCCGTGTCAGGGTTTGCAGTTCAGCTCCCACAGAAGGGTCTATGCTCACGGTCAGTCCTCTCTGGTCCCTCCATCCCTTCCTCTTCTGGGAGGAAGACTCAAGCCAGCACCTCCATTTTTACAAGGGAACACTGATGCTTTTTTAGAGATTCTTGATGTGTGGCTGTTCAGGTTTATAAGCAAGAACACTGAAGTCCCTGTGTCCTGGGGTAAACCCTCCGGCACTTGGGGGACTTTTAAACCACCTCATAAAATGACTCCCGAGCACTGAAGGCTACCTGTGTGAGGCCATGGGACAGAATGCCAGAGCCACACCCCAAGGGGCCTGAAGGGGGTTCCCATCTTCTGTGGCTTTCTCTTTCCTTCCCTCAGCATCCCTCCTCCATGGTGAATCATCCCAAACTCCAGACTCCCAGGCAGCTCTTTGGAACATAAGAAATAACCACAGTTAGAGGCATCTTGAGCCCAAACTCTCTCTCTTCTTTTCTCCCCTTCCCCTTCTCACTCTCCCTTCCCCTCTACTTCCTCTCCCCTCCCCCATCTCCATCTCATCGCTCAGTTTTCCAAGTCCCTCTTTCCCCCTCTTCTCATTCTCATCCTTTCAAGGCTTAATTTGGTTACCTGGAGACATTGAGTATTTGCCAGTCGATGTCTGATCTATGGAAAAATTAGTATTTACCAAACTAACAGTTACAGCAAAGCCTTTAAGCTGTGTTTCTTCCTTAAGCACCTTAAGCACGATCACCTTCCTTAAGCTAAGAGTATTAGCTTCCCATGAACAGGGACTATGTTGTACCCTCCACGACCCTCACTGGAATGCCTTCCACACAGAAATCCACAAACACTATTTGCAGAGAGCAATGAAACTTTTAATAATAATAATACTCTCTGAGAAGCTCAGGCTTGCAGTTAGCTTTTTAAAAAATGTTTATTTAATTTTGAGAGTGAGAGGAAGTGGGGCAGACAGAGAGAGTGACCTAGGATCTGAAGCGGGCTCTGTGCTGACAGCAGAGAGCCTG
Organism: Crocuta crocuta; assembly: GCF_008692635.1. Taxonomy (NCBI): domain Eukaryota; kingdom Metazoa; phylum Chordata; class Mammalia; order Carnivora; family Hyaenidae; genus Crocuta; species Crocuta crocuta. Next base: position 523,063 of record NW_027529438.1, read on the forward strand.
ATGCTGGGATCGAACTCACGAACTGAGATTATGTTCTTAGCCAAAGTCCAACGCTTAAACCAGCTGAGCCACCCAGGTGCCCCAGGCCTGCAGTTAGCTTTAGAGACACTTGGTAAGCCCCTCCGGGACCCAGACCTGGAGGCGCCTGATGGCCGAAGCTGGGCTTTGTCACCTCTGGTGATGGAGCTTGAACCGCTGGGCTCAGCAATGTATACAGTTAGTTGATTTTAAGAACAAACCTCAAATATGGCTTTCGATACTAAACTATAAGGCAGAAAATCATGTCGTTTTCATGGACATAAATGCCTGCGTAAAATGTACTGCCTTATTAACTCAAAATGATTTGTCATGATTATCTGCTTTAAAAAAAAACACATTTTTGCCCTCTTTTGGCTTTAAGGTTAGAAATTCCCTTGTAGGTACTTGGTCTAATGTTGCAGCTCCCAAAGTTCTGCTGAAGCCCATGCCTTCACGTTTGCTTCAGCAGATGGGGGCAGTGGTCTCTGAGCCCAGTCCTGACCTCATTTGCTCTTTCTGTCCTCACTCTGCTGTCGGAGGAAGATAGAGGTCATGAGAAGCTTGAATGGATTTTGGTTTCCCATCTCTGACCTTTCCTACATTCCTCTCTGCTTAATGGAAATAGGAAACAAAGATTGGGCATCAGCGGGAAGCTTGTACCTGTTCATTCATCTATTCATTCAATAGCTATTTGTTCAGCACCTGCTATGTGCCAGACATTTCGTCAGGTCCAGGCGCTACAGACGAGAAAGACATCCTTGCCTGCAAGAAGCCCACAGGCTACTGGGGAATAGTCATGTGACCAATCGTCCCTATGTGCTGAGATACGAGAAATATGTATGGAACACTATGGGAGTACTGAAGAGGGGTCTCTCTCTCCACGTGAACAGAAGGAAGGTTAGAGAGCTTGGAATGAGACCTTGAAGGATGAGCCCAGTTTTGCTGGATGGTGTGGAGTGGAAAGGACCACCTAGGGCTGTGGTGTCCCACACAGTAGCCACTAGCCACATATGGCTATTTAGATTTATATTACTTAACATTAAAATAAAAAACTTAATTTCTCAATTGTTTTGGCTTTATTTATTGAGATAGAGAGACAGAGCAGGGGAGGGACAGAGAGCGAGGGAGACAGAGAATCCCAAGCAGGCTCCACGCCGTCGGTGGGCGCTGAGTTCGAGCTCATGAACCGTTGAGATCATGACCTGAGCTGAAGCCAAGAGTTGGATGCTTAACTGAGCCACCCAGGCGCCCCAACGTTTCAAGTACTCAACAGCCACCATGGCCAGTGGCTCTCACATTGGACAGGGAAGAAACAGAACATTTCCATCACTGCAGAAAGTTCTACTGGACAGAGCTGTTCTGGGCAGAAAAGGACAGCATGCTGATTTCCCGGACGCCATTAGCTTTGGTCTAAAAATGCTTTCCTGACGCTGCTTTTTGTGCCACGAGCCTTGGAGCCTTCAGAGCTGCCTCCTGACAGAGACTGGTCCATAGGGCACGGCCTGGAAAGCTGGGCGCCCCGTGATTACAGCATGAGGCTGCTGGGTAAGCCCTTCTCGGGCCGTCTCCTCTGGGGGCGGGGCCGTCTCCTCTGGGGGCGGGGCCGTCTCTGGGGGCGGGGCCGTCTCCTCTGGGGGCGGGGCCGTCTCCTCTGGGGGCGGGGCCGTGGGTGCTGACTGACAGTTACGAGCAAGGACACAGCAGCTGGCTTCAGCAGCGTGCTACCTCAACGTCTCCCTCCGTTGGGTAGCCAGTGAACCCGGCATCCCTCGCGCCCACCTGCTTCCCCGCAGTCCTGCCCCCTCAGGTGATGGCATTTCCATTCTTCCAGCTGTTCAGGCCAGGACCCTGCGAGTTACCTTACACCCCGCTCTTCTCCCCGCCCATCCCTCCACCTCATCTATCCCGAGGTCCTGGGGGCTCTGCCTTTCCAATATGGCTGGCGCAGCCTCCGCTGCTGCTGCCACTTTGAAACTCCATTATCTTTCGCTGGATTTCTGTAGCAGCCTCCTAACTGGTCTCCCAGGCGTCCCCCTTGCCCGCTCCCGTACCTTCTGTCTCCAGTAGAGTGGCTGGAGTGATCGTGCTAAAAGTTAGGTCATTTCATGCCTCAGCTTAAAAGCCTCCAAATGCCCCCATGTCACTCAGAGTAAACGTTAGAATCCTTACAATGTCCTGTAGAACCCTCCGTGACCGTGGGACCTGGCCCCGTTCCCTCTGTGACTTCACCTATTACTGTTCCCCACCCCTGCGTCCTCTGCTCCAGCCACACTCCTCTCCTCCCTGGTCCCCAGGGCCTCTGCTCTGGCTGTCCCCTCTGCTTGGAAAGCCCTTCTCCAGATATCCATATGCAAACTCCCGTCTTCCTTTGGATCTTTGCTTAAATGTCAACTTCTCAACAAAGCTCCCGGCAGTCTTCTTTAAAATAGTAACCTGCACGCCTCCCTGTCTTTCCCCAGCACCTCCGGCCGCATCACCCTGTAATACGCTTCTCTCAAATAGCACCTAGCACCTAGCCTGCCTCCTCATTTATTGATTGATTGTGTTCATTTTTGCTTTGCTGTCTCCCCTCACTAGAATAGAGGCTGAGGGAAGGCAGGGCACTTTGTCAGTTACATCCTCTGAGATGTCCTTTGTGCCTGGAAGGCACAGTGGTTGAGGCAGGTGTTTGTTTGTTCTCATCCTGAGCTGATCTCTGTCGCTGGGGAGCAGGTCTTTTGTGCGCGTGAGCCAATCAGCAGCGTTGGTGGGCAGCCTCCCTTCTCAGGATGGCTGGACGGGGCTCCAGGGAGTGGACTGACTTACCGAAATTCTCAAGCTGAAGTTGGAGGCTCAGCCCTCAAGCGAGCTGACTCCAGAGGATTCATCTGCGTTGCTGAGAGTCCTGAGTTGACGGAGGATGGGAAGGGATGGCTGTGGCAGTGAGGAAGGGCTCCCGGGTAAGGGTGGTGGGTTAGGGGCCCTTGGTGGTATGGTGGAGAGTTTAGCGTGCCCGCACACTGTGTCGAGGGCAGCCGACTCTCCCCAGAGCTGCTCCGTCATGCCCTCCACTTGTACGAGCCTCAATGTGAGCATCTCTGGTGACTCAGCAGCTGAATGGGCTGGGGGAGAATTTCAGGCATCAGAGCAGAGCTTGTCAACGGATGGATGTGGACTGTGAGCTGAGCACCCCAGCGAGGAGAGGGTACTGCAGGCGGCGAGCTGGGAGCTCCCCACCCCGCCCCATCTCTAAGCCATGGATTTTTCATCTGTTCAAAGGGAACAGTAAAGCCCGCCTGTCTCCCTCTCAGCGTCCTGAGGATCAAGGGAAATAATGTATATGAAAATGTTCCGAAAAGAATAAAGAGCTTTGCCAGGATAAAAAAATTGCTTTTATTCCAAATGATAAGTCAAGGGTGAGATTTCTAAGAAGTCATTTGTGTGGGCTGTTATTTCAAATCTTGTTTGTTTAAAAAAAAGAAAAGAAAAAACAAATCTGGGCCTGTCCTATCTCGAACGAGTGGAAGGAAGTGTGCTCTGTGGTTCCTCAGATCTGTGGTCCAGCCATTCCCTGCTCCTGTGGCCTCCTCCCCCTCCCCCTCCTGCTCCCCCTCCTCCCCTCCTCCCTGCCCACGTGTCTAATTGTCTCCCTGACCCCCTGCGTGGCTCGGGATGGCCGTGACCTTGTGGAAGGTGGGATGCAGGACCCGTGCTGCTTGGTCACGCTTCCCTGGCCCCACTGAGGGGAGAGGGAAGCTGGGTTAATAACTTGGCTTGTTCACCTTCTTCTCCCCCACGGTCCTCCGTTAGCCTCTTCCTAATCCACCTATACGTGCAAACATATGGTGTCTGTCCTTCTCTGCCTGACTTAATAGTGGGAGAGAGGGAGGGAGGCAAACCATGAGAGACTCTTGAATGCTGAGAACAAACTGAGGGGTGATGGGGGTGGGGGGGAGGGAAAGGTGGGTGATGGACACGGAGAGGAGCATTTGTGGGGATGAGCACGGGGTGTTCTATGGAAACCAACTTGACAATAAACTATTGAAGGAAAAAAAAATAACTTGCCCTGTTCAGGGCCTGAGTCGGGAGCAGTGCAGAAAGAGGAGGGTAACATACATTTGTAGGACGTCTGTGTTGTGCCCGAGCCCGTCGTGACTTTACGCCTCCCCACACACCTGTGTCTCTCTAAAGTGTAATGTTCTTAATTTAAAGATGAAAACCTGAGGCTCAGAGAGGTTAGTCGGTCCCAGGGCACACAGCTTACTGGTGGCCGGCAGCGCTGACATTGGAACTCAGATTTGTCTGGTTTCAAAAGCCACGCCCTTTCCAGGGTGCCATGCTCCCCGCTTTGCACAGGTCAAGGGATGGGGCTCCAGGTTTGGCTCCTTCCCTTGGATGCGTGATTATGGGCAAGGCTTTCCAATGTTTCTTATCCATTTCTTCAACTACAGAGGTGGTGGGGGGGAGTTCATCCCTCATGGGTGGTTGTATGAATCAAGGGAAACTATGTATGTGGAAGAAGCTAAATATTGCCAAATGTTGCACGCGAGTGAGGAATTACTGCTAGAATTTTATCCTGTGACTGCCTTGCTCAAGAACTTCAGTGAGTCCCTCTTCTCTGGCCTCCCGGATCCCGGCCTCCCTCGTTCCATGCCTGTGCCCTCCCTGTCTGCCCTCCACCTGGCCTTTCTCTGCCGTCTGGCAAATGGCACGTCCATTCCCAGAAGTGTCCTTCCCGCCACCTCTTTGCCAATATGGCTCTCTTACCACCTTTCAACCCTGACACACATATGGTCCACCTCTTCCAGGAAGCCCTCCCTCACAGCCTTACCTGCCTGTACCACGTGGCTTTCAGTGTACCGCCTGGTGGCTGGTGCAAGTGCCCTCTAGCTGATTCTGAAGCTTGAGTACTTCCCCTCAAGGAGGTTTGCGAGTCCTGCGGTGTTGAGATCATGCTTCTGTGCTCTTTTTTTTTTTTTAAATGTTTTATTTATTTTTGAGAGAGAGAGAGAGAGAGGCAGCATGAGCAGGGGAGGGTCAGAGAGAGAGGGAGACACAGAATCCAAAGACAGGCTCCAAGCTCTGAGCTAGCTGTCAGCACCGAGCCCGACGCGGGGCTTGAACCCACAAACCGTGAGATCATGACCTGAGCCGAAGTCGGAGGCTCAACCGACTGAGCCACCCAGGCGCCCCGCTTCTGTGCTCTTTGAATGCCCTCGCGGTGACTTGTCCAGTACTTAGGACCCGCGAGTGAAACGGTCAGAAAATGTCAACCAATGCTTCCACCTCCTCACGTTGTGGGGATCATGGAGAGTTCTGGCAGCTTTTCCAGGCAGCCTCCTGCAGCCCCTAGGTCTCTGCTGGAAGGGGCAGCTCCCTGCCTGAGCTCACCCGGTGCCTGGCTTGAGCTTGTCCCCTCCCGTGTGCCCAGCCGGACCTCTCTGTCCTTGTGGGGCCGGCTCCCAGCAGAGCTCCCGGAGCAAGGACTCTGACGGCAGCTCTCTTCCCCACTCGCCACTTCTCTCAAACGCCATGCCCGGGCTGTGCGTGATGCGCTGGCTCGTCTTCCAAGAACCTCGACAAAAGAGAGCAGTCCTGACCTTCCCCGCGCCTGCAGTGGTCTTCCCCGTTACTAGGACTGGACGTGGCTTCTAATCAGGGTCCGATAGAATCCGCATTCGGAGGCTCCAAAGCTTGCTCTCCAGGCGCTTCTGTGATTCAGGATGAAAGTAGGAGGACCCCAAGGGAGGGAAGGTAACAGAGAAAGCATGGCGTCGGTGTCAGCCACACTGGTGTGGCTCCTGCTGCTGGGCATTGACTTCCTCTCTCGGGGCCTCGGTGTCTTGATGTGTAAACTGTGGATGACAGTGACACAGCCACCACCAGGGTGTAGCCAGCATGGCTTTAGATTCTGTCTCGAATTCTGTTCGCTGCCCCCCTGTTCAGGTCTCGGCTTAGAGGTCACCTAAGAGAGACGTTCCCGCTACCCTGAGGATGTCCCTCGTGCTGTCATGAGTGCCGAGCCCCGGTAATCATTCCTGGCACTTCCTGCGGTCTATGATGATTATATTTGTGCACACGTGTCTTTTTTTTTGGTGCTAGAACGGAAGCCCTGCGAGGGCAGGGAGCACATCAGTCTTACTCACTGCTGTGTCTCGAACTCCTGAAACAATGGCTGGCACTTAGTAGGTGGTCAGTATGCTTCGGTTCCCTTTCTCTTCCTCCCCCAGGAAATAACACGCAATCAGTGTCAGTGTCAGAGAAAGTTTCCCATTTAGCTTCTTTTTTTTTTTTAATATTTATTTATTTTTGAGAGAGAGAGAAAGAGAGAGACAGAGTGTGAGTGGGGGAGGGGCAGAGGGAGAGGGAGTCACAGAATCTAAAACAGGCTCCAGGCTCTGAGCTGTCAGCACAGAGCCCAACGTGGGGCTCGAACCCATGGACCATGAGATCATGACCTGAGCCAAAGTCAGATGCTTGACTGACTGAGCCACCCAGGCGACCTCCCCCCCCCCCATAATTCGGCTTAAGTAAGCTCCTGCAAGGGTGTGAAAGTGGGAGCACGCACATATCGAAGAGAAACTCCCACCCCCCACAAAGTTTGCCTTCAGAAAGAGAAAGACCAGGGGGCATCAGGGAGGGGCAGGTGCATGTGACCTTTTAATCTGGGGCAGCAGAACAGATGCCCCACTTGTACCTAACAAACTGGTTTTGGGGTGTCCTGTGTCTCAGCAGCTGGACACCCGGGAGCCTCCAGGTCATGGGTCAGCTCTGGACCTCGCCCACCTGACCCCCCGCAGAGCCGCAGGGCCATGGGCGTTTCTGGGGACCGCAGCCTGGTTTGGCCCTGCTTCCTGCGGCCGCCCCCACCTTCCCAGTGCTTGGCGAGCACCAGACTTTTCCACCTGTGGCCGCTGCGCTGCCACGGGGCCTCTGAGGACGCTGTGGAGTCTGTCGCCTTTCTCCCCCACACGTGCTCCAGGAAGATGGCCGTGAGTGTGCGCGTGGGGGAGGGAGGCGTTCGTGTAAACTCTCTCTGAGGGAAGAGAAATGAAGGGCAGAACCGGGGAAGGGAAAGGCAGAGAGGGGAGAAGGGAGGGGGATGTGAGGAGGGTGGAGAGAGAGATGTTGAAACAAAGGACTTTTTTTTTTTTTTTTTTTTAAATCTGAGGAAGGTTTGAACGGGTGGGAAGGAGCCAGCTGACAGGAGGAAGGTGAGGGAAGGCTGACAGAGTCTAGGTCTTGCCCGGGACGAGGGGCTTCCCAGGAGGCGGGAAGAGGCACACAGGAGACTTCTCCGTGGACAGCCGGCGCGGGGCCCTGGCCCGGCCCAGCTGGCCAGGCATTGGCCCAGGCGTGACTTTGCTGGACAGTGAGGACGGTAGCTAAGGGTGCACTGTCGCATGCCTTCTGAGGCCTTCCAGAGATCGAGCCTCCCCTCCTCCCCCCCCCCCAACAAAAGCACATTCCCAGGCCGGCGAGGTGATGCCTAATCTCGCCGGGCCCTTTTTCCTCACACGTACACAAGGACAGCGGGTTGGATGATGTCTGAGGTGCTTTCCGGCCCCTGTTGAGCTGGTGCGAGTCGACGGTGTAAGCTGCCTGTGATGGCTTTGGTGGCCCTGGCTGGGTCTGGTCTCGGGAGATGGCATCAGGCGTCTCCAGGGGAAAATCTTTGCCTAGCGGTGCTGCTGGTTTTCCTGGACGCCTCTTGCCCGATCCTGCTTTGGGAGACGTGGCTTTGGGGTGAGTGAGTGGGTGCGTCCAGGCTTGTCCGCCCTCTGGAGGCTCTGCTGCCAGCGTCGGGTCCGGGTTAGCCAGGCGCCGTGCAGCAGTGGTGACACGGGACCGTCCGGGGTGCGTGACTTCAGCAGCAGCTCCATGTGGCATCGGTAGGAAGCGACAGCAGTGAGAAATGAGGGAGGGGGCTGCTGGTGAGCTGATCGGATTTCTCAATTATTTCCTTACACTAACCAGTTTGGGTTGAGCGAGCACCTGAGGCCCTTTAGTTTTGGGGGGAGGAGGTCCCGGGAGAGATGGCACTGCCATCCTTCGATCTGTGCAGAGGGGCACCTGAGTGATTAACGCACATCTAAAACACAGGGGTGGCTTTACTTTCCACGCTGGTGGAGCGGGTCATGCCAATTCCATTAGTTTTCTTTAAAAAGAGGCAAAGCAAACAAAAACCACTATGTACGGGTCTGTAATAGGGTTCATGTGTGTTGTATGTGGTGGGGGGGAGGTGGCTGAAATCCCAAATCAATAAGGTAATTGAGTTATTTCCGCTGAGTGTTTAAGGCTATTACTTTAAGTGAACACAGGGCGCTTGGCTGTGTTTGCTGTAATCAGCTTTGGACTCATCGGGCGTATTGATCTCTTCCAGTGCTATTTGGTGCTCTTGAAACATCAGCGGAAGTCTCCCCCCCTCACCCGTCTCCCCCTCTCCTTCCTCCTCTTCTTCCCAAGGCTTCTGAAAAGCACAAACACAATTCTCTCTGCTGGCTGGGTTGCAAGTTTTCCACGTCACATCATCATCATTTGTTCTAAAAAGCAAAATGCAATTTTCTGCAACTCTTTACACTTCTGTGTGTGTGTGCATGTGCGCGCACGCACACACACACACACACAGCCTCTGTGCTCAACAATGTGCTTTTTAATATAGAGCAGGAGCGAAGACAACAGATCCTCTATAGTCCCGCAATATCCCAGGGCAGGAAAGCCATTCCCAGTCCAGCGAGAAACATTGTGCCCATTGACGCTGCTCTCCAGCTCTGGGCGGCTCACAATCCCAACCTTTGTGACCACCAAAGAATCATGGCCTGTACCCGTCCCCTCGGACTCCACCCTACTGGCCCCCAAAGGTCACCGACAGTGATGTCACGGAAAAGCATGTGGTCACAGAGCCTGTCTTCAGAAGAAGCGCTGGGAGGTGGCGGTAGAACCCTGAAAGCTGGTGGTGTTACCCACTCCCATGTAGCCCCCAGCCCCGAGCCTTGGGGAAGTTCTCCAGCTCAAAGGTAATGCACTGGGGGAAGGACTCCATCCTGGCCTGAGTGGGAGAGCGTGAGAAGGTGTGGGAAATCTGCCGCAGGTGCCCTCCGTGGCACCCACTGGCTGTCAGGACAAAGCAAGGGGGACCGTGACCCCACACCCCTTAGAACTCCTGCTGCTCATCTACTTTAACCCCATTCTTGCTGGGGTTGGCTCCACATCTTACATTCATTTGCCCCTCTGATGCCCCTCTTCCTCCAACTTTACCCTCTGCAGAAATGAGATACAGAGATATACCTATGCACACACACACAGTCCCCATTAGCCCACTCTGGGAGTGCCAGCCTCAACCAAGTCAGGCCAGAGAACCCAGGAACGCCCCCTTGGTGACCTGGGGGTGCTGTGACCTGGAGCCTGCACACACCTGCCTAGGGTTTGGGGACACAGAACTCCTGGATGCTCTGGGGGAATAGAGAGAGAATCCCAGAGAAGGCGACACACTTCACAGTAAAATTGCACTGACTGGGCATTTTCTGTGTGTCCTAAGCATTCCACATATGTTTTTTCCTATCCACTTTGGGAAGGGGAGTCTCTGTGGTGAGGGCAAACACTTGGGTGTTTTGAAGCCAGATTTGAAACCTGATTTGAAACCAGGTTTTGACACCAAATCTGAGACCCTCTGAGCTATCCCGGGGCTTAGAAATGACAACAGGTAACTAGGATTATTTGCACTCCAGAAGGTAAGGTGTGTGCAGATACCTGTGTGGGCAGTTGGAGCTGGGGTGGAGGGCTTAAGGAATTCGGAGCCCTGGTAACAGAGTAAGATGGCGCCATGTGTTGTTGATTCCCTTAGCACCATCTTGCCTGGTGCTTGTATCCTCCTCTCTTCTTGGGATCAAGCCCTTTCAACTTAACTCTGCCCAAGGCCTCTGCCATGATTCCCGCCACCCAGCAACCCACTGCTCTTGGGGAAAATGTCCTGGCTCTCAGTCTGGTGGCTCCTCTCTGCTTCCCTAGTCACTCTGTGCCTCCAATATCCATGCACTTCTGGCCCCCAGACTCTGCGATGGCTGTGCCCTTTGCCCGACATGTCTCTTTCTCCTCACTCTTTTTGGTGACCTCCTATGATCTTCTGAGTCCCAGTTTGTGACACTTTCCTGATCCCCATCCCCACTGTCTTCCCATAACACTGCATGTCTGACCTTGCACTGCATGTGTGATCAGGGCTGTGTTTTAGAAAGATCACGGTATTGATGGTGTAGACGGTGACTGAATGAGACACTAGGGGCTGACTGGGAGAGCATTTGGAGTCTGTTGCAACCCTTCCAGCAAGAGAGGAACCAGGGCAGGGGATGGAAAGAAGGGTTCTGGCCAGGAGTGGGGACAGGTTCTGGAGGCTGAGACTCCCAGAGATGGAACTGAGTTTGAGCCCAGGGTCAGACTAAAGGAGGCTAGTGCCCGTCCAAGATGGCTGTGAGGAAAGCCTTGCCCCTCGGCAGGGGACTTCCCTAGAAGACCTTTGGAAGACCCTTTCAACCCGTCAAATGATTCTGCTATAACTGTGGCATTCTCCGGGTTGTTTGGAAGGCAGGAGCTCTAAAAATAGAAAGCCTTATTATTACCGATTAAATTTCTTTCCACCCACAGAATTTTCTGAAAGTAATAAGAAGAGGAAGCCTGAGTCTGTGCTGAAGTGTTCAGGGAGCAGAGATGTATTGAGAGGTGATGAGGGAGGTAAGGAGGGGTCAGGGAAAGAACCACTGGTGGAACACACCGATGGGTAGAGGCACTTTCCAGAGGGTGTAGACCCTCCAGGGGGAGGTGTGCATGAATATTAAAACTACAGAGTTCCCACGTAGGCCACTGTTTGAGCGGTGGGAGGACAGTGGCCATGGGGTGCAGTGACTTCACCCCCGTCTCTGCCTCAGGGCAATGCACGAATGACCTCCATAACTCTGACAGGTGTGCAGCTCATTCCCCAACTCTCCTGCCTCCTGATGCATCTCATGCCCATGAAGATCTACCCGCGAGGCTGGCCACAGCCTTGCAGTTTCTGAGAAGGGCGCCCAGGATGGCTAAGGATCTATAAAGCCACATGAAGAGTCCAAAGAAGAGAGGGAATAGAAAAATCTTCTATTTGTACATTTTATTATTTTTTAAAAGAATTTTAAAATGTTTTTTATTTATCATTTTTTTTGAGGGGCGGGGAACAGAAAGAGGGAGAGAGAGAATCCCAAGCCGGTTCCACACTGTCAGCACAGAGCCTGACGTGGGGCTTGAACTCACAAACCATGAGATCATGACCTAAGCCAAAGTCGAGAGCCAGATGCTTAACCAACTGAGTCACCAGGCACCTCAATTATTATTAAAAAGAAAAAAAGATCCCGCCCGCAATTGAATCAATGTCAGGTACTACATACCTGGACCACCCTATAGCTCTGCCTTAGAATAGTTTAGAACAATTTTAATGCCTCTTTCTTATGATGTGAAAACGTCTAAGTCACTTTCTACACATTTCCTGTAGGTTCTCTTAGCCCATGGGGCTTAGTCCCTCATTCTGGGTGCTGTGGTCAGGCATTCCTACAGCGGTGGTCTCACCAGCCGGGACTACGTCAGGCTTTGCAGTCAGGCTTGAAACCTGGCCCTTCTAGTAACTGGCCTGGGCTCTTAAATGGAATTATTTCAATTGTTCATAGGTTATAAATGACTGAATAACAGCACTTACACATGGTTTAACATCAAGTTTCCTTTTCCGCAAAATGGAGATCATACAGGCGTGCTGTTTAATGAGTTTCAGTTTTGCAAGATGAAGACAGTCCTGGAGAGTGGCTGTACAACAGTGTGAATGTACAATGTGAACATTTAACTGAGGAAAATTTAAAGATCTTATTGGTTTTTCAGTGATTGGTGAATGAGGAGGCACCCAATCTAGCAGATAGAATGGGGTTCCTGGGCATCTGGGTGGCTCAGTCCTCTGAGAGCCCAACTCTTGATTTCTGCTCAGGCCATGATCTTCTCACAGTTTGTGGACTCGAGCCCTGCCCCTCCAGATGACAGTGAGGGGCCTTCTCAGAATTCTTTCTCTCCCTCTCTCTCTGTCTGCCCCTCCCTCGCCCCCTCCAAAAAGTAAGGGAATAAACTTTAAAAAAAAGAAAGAAAACGGCTCCAAGGAGCTGTACAAATGAAAGACTTTTATAGACAGAAAGGAGCAAGACCAAGGAATTTATACTAGGTTATTAGAAGGTTGCTTTCCATTTAGGGGATGGCAGGGGTTTTATAAGGCAGATCTACTGAATTCTGATTAAGAGATTCCTGATTGACTGGTTTACAGTTCCATCTCTGATAGAGCGGAGACTAATTGAGTTGACTGGGTTTGGTGACATGGGGTTTAGCATAAGCAACTCCATTTTGGACCTGCCATCTTGTTTTCAACAGTACTCAACACTCCTGGACTGTGTGCTTAAAAATAACGTGGTAAGTTTTGTTATGTGTGCTTTACCGCTATTAAAAAAACCAGAGTTAATAAAGTTGGTCTCACCTGATGGTGACGATGGGCTAAGATGACATGTGTAGAGTACTATGCACCGTTCCTGGTGTATGGCAAACACACGGCTCAATAAATGTTAACTTTTATAAGTAGTATTACTATTGATAATTTCTTGTTCTCAAACTGGCATTCTCTTTCCCCAGCCTAAAATCAAGTTGTCTCTATGGGGGAAGGGAAGAGCTAGAGAGGATCATCACCTCATGGAATCTTCAAAACATTCATTACTGACATTAGGTTCTCCTGGAGCCCAGAGTCTGCATGTCTTTATAATAATAACGGCTAACACTATCTTCACACAAATGAGCCCATGTAAGCACCGCGAACCCCTAGGGAATGGGTATAATTATTTCCACCACTTGTCTGAAGTCACACAGCTAGTAAGTGTTCCAGAGCCTCTGGTGTTGACCACCAAGTCATGACCTACACCCAGCCCACCACTGCATTAGAATCTTTAGCTTACGGTCACTTTAAGCAATAGGTCCCTCTTTAGCTGTGGCCTTCAAAACTCTTCAGGCCTTAATCTCTTGTAATGCCAGCCAGCAGCTCATATTTGCAGGCCATTTGTATTTCAGATGTAAGAAGGGCACACCTGGGTGGCGCTCACGTTGAGAGAATTCTGGAACCACTCCTGAGGTCACTCATTCCTCATAAGACTGCCCGGTTCAACCCCTCAGAGCTCTGTGGTTGACTCCCTTCTCCCAGAAGTTCTATTTACTTAGCTTTGCATGTTTTTTACTCCCTCATCAATTAAAGTAAGATGCACAGAATAAGAAATACTCAGGCAATAAAGGACAATAGAAAATGAAAAGTAGAAATGTTCCTTCCCCTTCCCTCACCTGTGCCTATCTTTAATTATTTCAGTTTCTGGTTCTTCTGGTGGCTATTTCCAAACTTTAACCATTGAAATGCTTTCATGCCTTTCTCTTGGTTTTTCAATTTTAAATAGTGTTGATTGATTTTTTACCATAAAAGAGGAAGGATATAACTCACTTGCAGTAACTGTAATCCTCCTTCTAATTTTGCTTTTTTAGTTGTTCTTCACCTATGCAATTTGAAATAATATATTTAAATTTATGTTTTAAAAAGATTACATGTCTTGATATCTCAACTCTAGATAGTACTTTTCTGATTTTTGCACTGCAAAATAAGGACTTCATCTCCCTCTGTGTTCTGACTTAGCTGCCCTCTTACTTTTCCATTGCTCACTTAAAATATTTACACTCTTGGGGTGTCTGGGTGGCTCAGTTGGTTGAGTGTCTGACTCTTGATTTCGGCTCAGGTCATGATCCCAGGGTCATGCGATTGAGCCCCAAGTTGGGCTCTGTGCCTAGTATGAAGCCTGCTTATGATTCTCTCTCTTTCTCCCTCTGCCCCCCTCCCCCACTTGCATGCTCGCTCTCTCTAAACTAAATTAAAAAAAAAACTTATACTCTGTTTTGTAACTGCCATTAGATCCTCTGTATCTGGCTTATATGCTGATTTTATAGATTAAAAATCAATGGGTATTTGTGTTATGATTATTTAATTCTCCTCAGAACCAAGCAGTGTGATTAGACCCACAGAAAAGATGTAATTCTATTGTTGAAGTAATTAGACACGGAGGCCATTAGACTGAGGTGGCTCTAATATCTTGGTAGCTTACCTAACCCAGAGTCAATTCCTATAAATGTACTTGTATCCAAGAAAGTAAAATTTAAGAGCAACCAATCGCAACAGCCAACTAGGCTTTCCTAAGTAAGACAACTGCTTGAGCTTTAGACAATGAAAGAATTTCTTCGCTTTGCTTATATGCCTGTTCTATAAAAGTCTTTCCCTGGGTTCCTGTCCACCAGGTGGACTTGGTTCTGGTGGATTCCAACCCATGTTTGCTCAAATAAACTTTTCAAAAATTTAATGTGCCTCAGTTTATCTTTTTAATACTATGTTATTAAGACTCTTCCGTTCAAAGGAGAATGCTTCCAGAATCAATGTCAGATGGGTTCTGTTTTCATACATTCTATTCATGTTCAGAGTCATGATACATTTTTATTTTTGTATATTTAGACTGTGACTTTTTCAATAAAACTCTTTGCTAATTTTATTTTTCCTGGTATTCCTAACTACCTTTCCTTCTTGTTCACTGACAGTGCTATTCTTTTTAGATCATCCACCTCATCCCAATTACTTGTTACAGGGAATTGCCTTGATTTAAAAACTTTTTTAAATTTAATTTAATTCTTTTTCAGCACTGGACCTGAGCTGAGACATAACACGAAAGTTATGAACATCCCCAGCCTAGGTGAGGATATTCAGGAAGCCAGCCAATGTTGTTCTAGGTTTCTGGAATCAAAAAAGAACTGTGTAATTCTATGTGGTGGCCTGGAGAAAGAACTGGATCTGAGTTCATGTTCTTGTTTCCACACACTGCTTAGTTTCTCTGCACCTCAGGATGGGTCTCCATAGACCTACGTTGGCTACCATTTTATTGACCATGTATTAAGTGGGAAGTACAGCATTCTAAGCATTGTATATATGTTACTGTGGTCCATCTTCAAAATGACCATGAGCGAGGGCCAATCATCATTGCAATTTTAGACACAAGGGGCTGAGATTTAGCAAGACTAAGCAATTTCTCAAGGTGGTGAGTAGCAGAGGCAAGGTTTGAACCCAGGAGGCCTGACTCCAAAATCCACGCTATTGTTTCTGTGTTCTTTTGTGTTCTTCTGTTTCTGTGAAAGAATTCCTCAGCTCCCTTTCCACAATAAATAAATGCCAATGATTCTGTGAGCATTTCTTCTATTAAGCACTGATAGCAACTACCTTCAGAGCCATGAAGTTTGAAGAGATTCTTCTCAAAGGGCTCGGCCTCCTTTCCTAATATGCTTGGTTATTTTCTAGGTCCCCTAGAACTGTCACTGTAGCATTTCAATTCTCTTCATTGCTAGGTTACTTTTACTCTTTCTGGGTCCCATGCTTTCCTCTCACTTGGATATCTTTTCATTTGGCTGGAGAATGCTTTCAAATGATCATTGTGAAAAGGTGCAGGGGAGCCTGGGTGGCTCAGTTGGCTAACTGTCCGACTCTTGGTTTCAGCTCAGATCATGATCTCATGGTTGCTGAGTTCAAGCCCCACATTGGGCTCTGTGCTGTCATTGTGGAGCCTGCCTGGGATTCTCTCTCTCTGCCCCGCCCCTGCCAAAATAAATAAATAAATAAATAAGCACTTTAAAAAAAAAGGGTGCAGGGGCACCTGGGTGGCTCAGTTGGTCAAGCGTCTGACTTCAGCTCAGGTCATGATCTCATGGCTTGTGAGTTCAAGCCCATTGTCGAGCTCTGTGCTGACAGCTCAGAGCCTGGAGCCTGCTTCCGATTCTGTGTCTCCCTTTCTCTCTGCCCCTCTCCTGTCTCTTTCTCTCAAAAATAAATAAATGTTAAAAAATTGTGAGGATGAGCACTGGGTGTTATATGGAAACCAACTTAACAATAAACTATTTGTATATATATNAAAAATTTTTTTTAAAAAGTTACAGTGGATGTCCAATTTCTGACATTTAGCGTACAGATTTAGTGATGACAGTTTGATACATGTTGCTTTACAGATAACCAGCTTTATTTTTTCCTAAATCTTTAAGTTTTTACTTATCGTTGGCATTTCTAAACTTTTACTGGGATATATTTGGGTGGTGGACCTAGTGTGTATTTTGTGTAAGCTTCAGGCATTTGTCCTTTCTTTCTTTTATCGTTTTCTCCTTTCTGTCTTCTCTGTTCATGTTTTCTGGAATGCTCATTAAATGGATGGTCCACTTATTGGGTTGACCCTCTAAGTCTCTCAACTTTTTGTCTGAAGTTTTCTCTCTCTGTCTTTATGACCCATGGTCTGGAGGCCTCTTTGAATTTGTCCTCCAGTTGCTCTCTTGGCCTTTTCTATGTAGCCACTATGTTTGTAATTTCCAGTTCTCTTTCTTGCTCTCTGAATGTTTTCTTTTTACAGCAACTCTTTTTGTTTTATGGATGTACTATCTCCCTGAATCTTTCTGAGCAGAGGAATTAGAATCATTGTTTTATTTTTTAAGTTTATTTATTTATTTTGAAAGAGAGAGAGAGAGAGAGAGAGAGACCACAAGCAGGGAAGGGGCAGAGAGAGAGGGAGAGAAAATCCCAAGCAGGCTCTGCTTGGGTTCCACATTGGGTTTGAACCCATGAACTTGTTTTAATTTATTTTTTAAGTTTATTTATTTATTTTGAAAGAGAGAGAGAGAGACCACAAGCAGGGAAGGGGCAGAGAGAGAGGGAGAGAATCCCAAGCGGGCTCTGCTTGGGTTCCACATTGGGCTTGAACCCATGAACTGTGAGATCATGACCTGAGCCAAAACCANGAGAGAGGGAGAGAAAATCCCAAGCAGGCTCTGCTTGGGTTCCACATTGGGTTTGAACCCATGAACTTGTTTTAATTTATTTTTTAAGTTTATTTATTTATTTTGAAAGAGAGAGAGAGAGACCACAAGCAGGGAAGGGGCAGAGAGAGAGGGAGAGAATCCCAAGCGGGCTCTGCTTGGGTTCCACATTGGGCTTGAACCCATGAACTGTGAGATCATGACCTGAGCCAAAACCAAGAGTCAGATGCTTAACTGACTGAGCCACCCAGGTGCCCCTAGAATCATTTAAGAAGTTTCTTCTGTTTTGTTTTCTCTGGAGTGAGCGTTTTATTTGCTCATCTAGATTCTTTTGTGATGCTGAATTTTCTCAAATACTTGGTAGTCCTTGGAATTCCACTCTTATTTTCTTTGAATGAAAGAGAAAGTTTATTAACTTCTGAACAGCATGAATTTCCTTTGTGGATGTAGAGGCCTGCTTATGTACCAGGTCTCTTTCCTAAATGAAAGACAAAGTTAAGGTTATACACAAAATGCCTGCAGTTATGCTAGTTAAAGTCTTAGAGATGCAAATATCACATACATAATGGGATAAATATAAACTTTTGATAAGATTTGGTGAGAAATAGCAGGGCTTTATAAGGGAGTATAGAGGAGAGATATCATTTAAATTGGAGTTTTAGGAGGGGCTTTTCTGAGGAGGTGACATTTATACCGAGTCCTGAAATATTGGTTGGAGTTGCCTGATAGAGGTTGGTAGAAAAGCATTCCAAGTAGCAGGGCTAGCATGTTTAAAGGCCCTGAGGGCAGGAAAGGGTGTGGCATGTTGTAGGCACTGAAAGGAGAGCTGTGCCTCTATGACATAGTGATTAAGGGAAGAGTATGTGAGTTTAGGATAAAGAAGTAGCCAGGGGCCAGGTCTTGGGGGCCTTAAAGATCAACTTATGGTAAAGGAGGTTACGTTACTTTTCAGTTCAATTATAAATCATTAAAGGAATTTTTTCTTTTTTTGAGAGAAAGAGAGAGCGTGCATGAGCAGTGGTCAAAGGGAGAGGGAGAGAGAATCTTAAATGGGCTAAATGCCCAGCCCAACTCAGACCCTGACATGGGGCTTGATCTCACAACCAGGAGATCATGACCTGAGCCAAAACCAAGAGTTGGACACTTAACCGACTGAGCCACCCAGGTGCCCCAGTCATTAAAGGATTTAAGCATAGGAGTCATAGGATCAATCCTGCATTAAAAAGAAAAATCTGGGGGGTACCTGGGTGGCTCAGTCGGTTAAGCGTCTGGCTTTGGCTCAGGTCATGATCTCATGGTTTATGAGTTCGAGCCCTGCGTAGGGCTCTGGGCTGACAGCTTGGAGCCTGGAGGCTACAGCCTGCTTCAGATTCTGTGTCTCCCTTTCTCTCTGCCCTCCCCTGCTCATGCTCTATCTCTGTCTCTCAAAAATAAATACATGTTTTTTTTAAAAAAAAACTGGCTATTGTGTGACTAATGGAATGGAGAGGGCAACTGTGGAAGCAAGGGAAAAAGGAGGTGTTTGTAGCAATCCAGGCAGAAGAAGATGGAGACCCTGCCGGGTGCGTTGAAGATGAGGAGAAGAACTGACAGCGTTGGGTGGTGAGTGGAATAAAAGAAGTAAGGGGAAAAGTGGTTTCATAGTGGATAGAGATGCCATCTAGGGATGGACGACCCTGGAAGGAAAGCAGACTTGGAGGCAAGATCCTGAGTGTCGTTACGTTACGTCAGGTGTGAGATGGTTGTAAGGCGTCCAAGTGTAGATATCTAGACGGCCTGTGAATACTTGGATCTGTGAGGATCGTTACCAAGGAGGCCAAAGGATCTGGCTTCAAGAAGGGAAGAGAATAAGTCAGTAGTGTTGAATGCTGGCCCATTGTTAGATAAATAGGAGCTAAAACGTATTAATTCAAATCTGAAGCAAAGGGGTTTTTGACGACCTTGGAAAGAGTGGTCTTATTAGAGTGGGGGTGTGGAGGCCAGACTTCGTGGACTAAGAGCGAGTGGAAGGGGAGGAAATGGATGTGGGCAGGGGAGGGGGAGGGTGCTCAGACAGCAGCTTCTGGACGTATTGGCTGTGAAGGGGAAGGGACAGCTGCAGCTGAAGGGAAGTGTTGCATAATATAGGTTTCCACATCAAAATGATTCATTAGATTGTGAGCTTGAGAAGGACAGGAACCGTTTCTGACACTTCTTTCTGTCCCCAAGGCCAGCACAGCGGCTGGAACATAGGACTTGATCACACCATGTTTAATGAATCTGCTGACCTATACGAAGCCTTGGGAAGAGAAGTGCTCTACTGTTTCATGGCAGGTAGAGTTGGCTCGAAGCCTGGCCTGCAGTGCTGTTGCTGAGGTTGCTCACAGGTCCAGATAACCGCAGACTGTGGACAATCATGACTTGTGTAAATTGCGATTGTCGGCCTGGCCTCTTGGGATCAAACTTCTGAAGTGCCTGGAGGTCTGCTGGTAAACCCCAGGTACTGTCCGTCGAGTTGAATGGTCCTCTCCAGGTAAGAACAGATGTTTTCTTTTCTTTATAAAATTTTTTTAAAAAAATTTATTTATTTATTTAATTGAGAGAGAGGGAGAGAGACAGAGACAGAGAGACAGTGTGAGCAGCGAGGGACAGAGAGAGGGAGGGACAGAGAGAGGGAGACGCAGAATCCGAAGCAGGCTCCAGTCTCCAAGCTGTCAGCACAGAGCCTGATGTGGGGCTTGAACTCATGAACTGTGAGATCATGACTTGAGATGAAGTCAGACGCTTAACCAGCTGAGCCCCCCAGGCACCCCAAAAACAGACGTTTTCTTAAGGTTAGTGCATACCTACTATGCCCTGTGTTGTCTCATCTTTTCACAAATCTCTCATATTTACAACTGTTGCTCACATTTCACAGATGACAGCATGCGTGCACAGAGAAGGTAAGTGTATTTCCTAAGGTTGTATGTGTTATAAATAGCGGAGTCAGGATTTGAACTTGGGTCTTCTGATATCACAGGGCATGCACATTATAAAGACATATGGAAAAATCAGCAGAAGAGAATGAGATGGGCATTCATGGTCCAAGAATCTTGATTGTGTGTCTTTTCAGTGATTTTTGAGGGACATGAAAAGCAGATGGTAATTAAATGATCACGGGTGGGAGGAAGTGGAGGAGAGGGTGGGGGAAGGGTAGCTGAAGAGACTGACTTATTAATGGGATGAGATTCAGGTTGGGTAAGTCCCTGAGAGGCTGTGCCAAGGGGATGCTCATAAAACCTTATTTTTTGGCTCCAACCTTATGACTTTTTCGGGGAGCTGAGGATTCCAGGCTTTTTTGTTTGTTTGTTTTGTTGATCTTCAACTATGTGCCTTATGAAATAAAATGTACGGAGGAAAGGGGCTGTGATTTCTGATGTACCGATGGTAGAAACAAAAACAAAAACAAACCAATTCAGAGGACTAGAGAATATTTTTGTTTAAAATTTTAAAAATATTTTAATTATTTTTCTCATTACAAATGTAATAATAGGAAAAGGTAGTAGGGAACTTGTAAAATATTGAGAGTCTTGCAGAACAAAATCAAGGTCACCTCAAAATTCCATGACCTGGGGTCCATCATTGTTCGAATTTTACCGTATTTTAGTCTAAAGAATATTTTTGAAAAAATCCAGAGCTCCTTTGAATTTACATAAAGTCTTAAATTTTTTTTAATGTTTATTTATTTTTGAGAGAGAGAAAGAGAGAGAGACAGAGTATGAGTGGGAGAGATGCAAAGATAGGGAGACACAGAATCCAAAGCAGGTTCCAGGCCCTGAGCTGTTGGCACAGAGTCCAATGTGGGACTTGAACTCACGAACCTTGAGATCATGACCTGAGCTGAAGTTGGATGCTTAACTGACTGAGCCACCCAGGTGCCCCAGAACTCACATAAAATATTGCAATCATAGGCAATCCCTCCTCTTCCCTGCATGCAATGATGTTGATCTTACATGAATAGGGGAAGGGAAGAGTCTAGCTTTTCTTAAAAATCCACAGAAAAGGGATATTCTTAGCCACCCATGCTACGACATTCCTGTGGACCCCCTATCTTGGGAGCAGGCAGCTCTTTCAGGTTCCGAATCTAAATCCTTCTCTTCCTGAGACCCACGTCCTCTAGTCCTGGTAATGGTAGAAACATTTATGTGTTCAATAGACACAAAAACAGGCACCCAATTTGCCCTTGAGGCACCTACTGCATTGCCACAGGAGCCCAAGCTGAAAGAGGAGATAAAACCCGGAAGGAAACAAGGTCTCTTCATCATGATGGCTGTCTCAGGATCTCACTTCTAAGTGAGGAAGTAGCAGGAGGTAAGAAAAGGAGCAAAGGTTAAGTAGGACACACTTAGGGACCACTGGATGCGGAAGCTCTTTTAATAACAGAATCATCAAAATATCTGTGAACAGACGTCTTGTCTTTAAAAAAAAAAAAAAAAGACCCAAAGATGTCACAGCTGGCCACTGAGACTGGGCCCAGAACCCAAGATCATAGACTCCCTGGCAGAAGCTGATGAGAATAAAGCACCCAGTCTACCGGCTGGGACACACAAGGACTCGAGTGTGACTCTCCTTCCTTGTCCCATCTAATGAGCTTTCCTTTGGCCCGGCAGCCTCCTGTGCTGTGTGGCGTGTCCTCAGATGGACAGGCAGTATTTTAATAAAGTAATGAAGTTTGATGGTATGGAAATCAACGTCGGCCTTGACCTTCTACTCATACTATGAGCTCTGGTTCTCTGCTTTGGTGGTAGGAGACACGAAGAACTTTATCAACCCAGAGGCTGCGCCAAAGTGAGTTACAAGAGAACTTCTTAAAGTCATTCATCGGTGAGTACAAATAAAACCTGGGTTTCTGGGAATTTTTTTTTTTTGTAAATTCACAACCTGGTTTTACCCAAATATTTGCACACGTCCATATCTTTAAAAAGCACTGGAGGCTACCGGGTTAAGTACATAGTGGGATTCGAAACTGCACGAGCAGCAGAAAATCTGGAGGGACTCAAGACACACCCCAGCTAGCAGGGCGCACACAGGAGAGGCTACCCAGAGAGGGAGGTACCACAGATGCTGTTTGTTCACTCCCTTTGGTGCCTACTCTGTCTACCCATGTTTGCACTTCCTCCACCCCCATCCCGTGTGCATCCCCACCCCCCCTTTCCCAGCTGCGGGCTCCCTATTCTTATCAAAAGCTGCTCCTCTTCTCCAGATCGTGTAATGCCCGTTACCATGGCACCCGGTACTTCGCGTTATTAAGACAATCTCTTTATTAGTAAGCCCGCTCCTCCCAGGAAGTCAGGCGCCTCGGAGCCCATTTGACAAGATGATGGACCTGAGTCTCTGGAAGCTTAGGGACTGTCAGGAGGTCAGGACAGATGGGCTCAGAGAGCTTGGGCCTCATGCCCCAGTCCTGGATTGCCCCTCACTGCTTAGCGGATGACTGGGACTCTCACAGCCTTGTTCCCTTTCATTGCCTTCATTGCCTTTTCTTTTCATCATGCACTCATAATAATTATACACGTTATCACACTTCACATTTTACAAAAGGCTTTCAAACACATCCCTACTTTCCATCTTCAGAGCATCCCTGTTGACTAAGAATTTTGGGACTCATTTGAAAGGCGGAAGAAACTGGAAGCTGACATTCAGGGAATCTGACTGTTCAAGGTCATACAGACACTCAGGGGCACAGTTAAGGCTTAAACCAGACCTTCTGCTATCTCTACAACCCCTTTTCTTATCCTAGACAGACAGATAGGCACACAGATAGACAGACAAAAAATTCTATGCCATTTGGGTGCTCAATAATTATTTGTTGCTTTATCGGACTTAATGTCCCAGCTTTTGAATCAAATGTGATGTTACTGACTCACCATTACTGATTTTGAGCTACCTTCCCAATAGAGGGATGGCTTCCACAGCCCTTCCCTTCCCTTCCCTTCCCTTCCCTTCCCTTCCCTTCCCTTCCCTTTCCTTTTTCCTTTTGAGCATCTGCTATGAATAAGTCACCACTGGAAGTGTTAGGATATACAAAGAATGTCCTATATCACCTGTATTCTTAGACAGTGAAGGGTGGGTAAAATATGCACTATGCTCACAAGTTCTCATGGAACTTTCTGTCCGTGGAGGGAGGCAGGTATTAAGCAAAGAGTTATCCAATTGTTTAATTATAATTAGGATATGTGCTGACGAGGAAGAGTGATGTACAGTGAAAGCATGGAAGCAGAGCTCCGACGTTTGCTAGGATGGTGGGGTGGGGTGTGGCACGGGATGCTTCTTAAGGAAAGACATTGATCACTGAGGTGGGATGACACGTTCCAATGCCCTTCTACCCCCCAAGGAAACTGAGGCCCCTGCCTCATCACAATTAGGCCAAGCCCTCAATAGACACTGAGGAAAGAGCATGAATTAAAAAGGGCATGAAGGATGAGTTTTTAATAACAGCAAGTTCAACAATACTAGTCTGTAGATAGGCTTCATGTTGAGAAAATCCAAAGGTCACATGGATGAGCTAGCTGTGGATCATGACAGAGAGGTGCTCAAAGCTGGGCAGTGGGGGTGAGGGTATCAAGAGCAGGCACAAAGAAGGAGATACACACAGCCACATGGAGAAGAAGGAGAGGGGGAGAGCGAGAGAGAGAAAGAGAGAGATACCTAACTGGGGGAATCAGGAAGAGGTAGCATTTAGGTGCCCAGAGAAGGACCAGCTAGGATTCAGTCAATGGGGATGAATGGGGGATAAGATGGTGTTCCAGAAGGGATGAAGCAGCTTGAGTGAAATCAGGGAACAAAGGAGAAAGAGGGAGGGAAGAGGGTGTGTTTGGGGAAGAGGACACGGTACACTTTTCTGGAGACTAGAATGTACTTAGTCAAGGGGAGGGCTGAAGGTTTGGAGAAATGGAAGGGGACCCAGTGTGGACACCTTTGTGGGCAGAGGGGGAGCCATTAAGAGTATTTGGCCCAAGGAATCACATCAGAGCCATGCATTAGGGGGATTAATCTGTCGGGAGTGCACAGAATGGATGGAGGGGGAGGGCGGAGGGATGGCAACTGCCCTTCTATGTCACTCTCAGTGGCCTCCTGGTCTACCACTGGCAAACTGATCAATAAATGGAAGTTTTAACACAGTCCTCTGCCTACTTTCCAATGGAAAAAGGCTGAGTAATTTTTAGCCCTTATCGTGATTGCTTTCTTACATTACCTGGCATGACTGATCCTTCACTGAAGTGTAGAGAGGGCACATCCCTGCCCCTCAAACAGTTGGGAAAATAATGGATGTTCAAGAACTACATATAGGATTAATTGAACTTCCTCACTTCCTGCTTTAGCTTTTGGTGACCTGAAGTCCTTGGGAGCTATTTTCATCTGCCAGGATGTCAAGGGGGGGTCTTCTCCGCTGCCCCTGCCTTCTCCAACTCTGATTTCAGAGCTCTCCCAGTCTTGGCTGGCTGAAGCCTGCCAAGGGTCTGGACCAAAGACATCCGTGCAGGGTTAAGGCGGGAGGGGGCAGCCTCAGCCTCAGACGCAGGCTTTCATTAGGCGTCAGAAAGGCTCCAGTCCTTAAATATCTGTGCCCAGCCTGCTGATGTGTCTGAAATTCCCCCATAAGAGTCGCTGGTGTTTGGGCAATTCCAGAAATAACGCTGTATTAACAGCTGCTCATGGGTGATGTCACAGGCAGCCAGAACAGCCTTCCTCTTCCTGCATGCCATCGCACCAGGA